>NW_009954102.1:5414708-5418128 GCF_000747805.2 Chaetura pelagica | reverse complement strand
AAGGCAGGCAGGAAGGAAGGCAGGAAGGAAGGAAGGAAGGAAGGAAGGAAGGAAGGAAGGAAGGAAGGAAGGAAGGAAGGAAGGAAGGAAGGAAGGAAGGAAGGAAGGAAGGAAGGAAGGAAGGAAGGAAGGAAGGAAGGAAGGAAGGACTACAGCAGAAAAGATGCTCGGATGCTAGGAAACCTGACAGAAATCTGGATAAACAAACAACTAGAAAGTGAAGTTACAAAGGACACAACTTCCTGAAATAGCATTGCCACCTCCACCTTAGCCAGGAGGCACCAGCTGTCCATCATCCAGGTACTGATGGCTCCAAGGCACCAGACAATGGTAAAGACTGTGATTGATATAAAGAAAACACAGAGCTAAGCATCATTCATATATTAACTGGTACTTCAACCCATAATAGCTTTAAATAAATATTGATTAGAACTGAGGCAGTGTAAGTGACATAAGAGATCTGGGACAGGGATTGAATCTGCATTTTTCTCTCTCACTCTCCCAAGAAGAACTGGCCTCCTGCAGATCACTCACAATCTGGTCCTAAGCCTGCTAGAACTGTTATGGTCTGGATATAATTTAGCCCAAATGCAAACATTTGTATGAGTGGGTTTCATGTTTCAGCCTGAAAAATTAAACATGCTTAAATGGCCTAAGAAAGGTGGCAGTGATATTCAGCAAATGGCTTGCTCAGCTCTAATCCCCCATGCAGTCATTTGTAGGGCAACAGAGATTTACCATGATTAAGATATTTGCTAAGGATAATATGCCTTTTATTACTGCCTGTTTTCAGAGACACTGGCTTAAATATAACTCGGTAGAGAGAAACCAAGGAGGGGACAGCTGCAGGCTTTTCTAGACACGTTTTTAAAGGCCATTATATGACATGATTATAACATAGCTGGGACAATTGAGAGAAAAAAATTATAAATGTTTCTAGTTAGAAAATTGGCTCTCTCAAACAGTAAAGTGAATAAGAAGACACTTTGTAATTACAGGATGCATACAAGAATACTGAAGCATTGACCTGTAGTAAATACATTTATCTAGTGTCTTAAGGATGTTCTCCCCTACAGTCCTCAACAAGTTTCTGATTAATCATGACTGGGAAGCTCAAACTAAATGTCAATTGGCTCAATTTCTGCAAGTCCTTGGAGATAAAAGGTCCTAGAAAGATTTTCTGCCTAATAAAGTGAAGGAATGCATTAATGCCAGAGGTCTCCCTTGGCTGAAATGAACTGCTACATTTCATTTCCAAAATAGAGCTCAGATGCACTTAGTACACTTTCCTGTTGACAAACAGAGGTATATGGTTACCTCTAAGGAAGAAAAAGGGAACAGCATTAAAAATATTTATGCTGGACTGTGAGATGGGCCTTGAACAAAACACTTGGGGACCAGGGATAAATTTAATTCTCATCCCATTTCTCCCATTAATGAATTTAGGCTGATTTTCTAAAGCAAGTGTGACTTATTGGTGTTCCACTGCCTAAGCCTCTGCCTCACCTTTTATTAGTCATCCTTCCAAGGCCTGAGAACCTGCTGGCTAAATTCCATGGAAATTTGTCAGAAATGTTGAGATGACAAATGTAGTTACATTTCTATACCTTTTATAAGAACTGGTAGCCAATTACAGGAGATGGCCAAATGAGTGCCAAAGCTGGTGGCAATTGTTGCACCATCCCACCAGCCACTAGCAGGGATGTCCTACCTGACCAATTAGTGTGGATATAAATCTGGACCACCTACACTTTCAGAGTAGCCCTTGTGACTGCCATGAAAAGATGGCAGGGATGCACTAAGGAAGAAATTACATTAATATGTAAGGAAAAAGACTTAATTAGTAGCACTGCTCACAGCACTTTTGTTCTTCTCTTCCAGTGATGGTGTAAATCTGGAGTAATGCTGTTTAAAGTTATGATCAAAATAGCTGAAAGAGTTCAGTCTTGTACCATTAAAACAGTCTTCTCTAAATGTCAAAATAATGGTGACAATTCTGCCACGGAAACATTAAAAGGACATCTGATGGGTATTTTTAAACATAATCCATGGGGTTGCCTAGAGCATAAAATAGGGGGAAATGAGGCCTACTAGATTAAAAGCTAAATCACTACTGTCCTAAATCATTAAACACACAGTATTCCCTCAATGGCTTTGTCTGAGAAGAAAAAATGTAGCTGGGAGAAAGACAGAAGCCAAATCCCCCAAATTCATCAAGGAGGCTTTAGAAGTCCCAGTTCCTGGAGACCTGATTATGTGACCACCTCCAGTGCCTTTTAGGTAATCAGAAAAACAAGTGTGAGACTGAGAAGAGCCTAATGTGCCATTAGTATGATGAAAAGCTGAAAATATCAGGAGATACCTGTTTCAAAAATGTATAATTAATTTGAAGTAGAAGCACTGTATAAACTCCCCCTGCTCACACCTGCATACTGGAGATCCAGCACAGGGAATCTTTCCACCCACATCACTAGGAGGCACCCTGGTCTTTGCTGGCTCCCTGTTGTCCTTTTCATGTCAATTAGGGCTGACTGACAAGGTTTGAAAGACAACTGGGATTCTTTCTATTTATTTATTTATTTTCACTATCCCAGGTCAGGAGCAGTTTCCTTCTCCATGGGGGGCAGTGGGTGACAACAATCTCTGCACTTACAGCCAATTAAATCATGCATTCCTCTTAATCCCACTCCTGACAGCCAAGTGATTAGTGTGCTACAGAGATAGGGCTGTTTGACACTGCCTGAAAATCTCTGTGCATCAGCAGCTTAAAACAATACTAATCATTAGCATTAAAGTTTCTCTGCCCCCCATTGCAGGCTGATGGATCTGTCCTCTGTTATTTACAGCATTCCTTTATTTCCCACCTTTTCATCACCACAGCATTTGCTGCCTGAGGTTTTATGGCCCTTATAAATTTCCACTCCCTGCATCACCTTAACAGTTTTGAAATAATACAGATAACCAAGAGCAAGCTGATGAATGCAGGAGGGAAAAGGCTTATTCTGCTGCCTCTGTGGCTGGGCCAGAAGGATGTGCTCATTACACAGCCCTTGGAAAGCCTGGCCCACCAAAAAGCGACGCAGAGAACAATAAAGTGAACTTCTCTTGCCACCAATAAACCTGTCCTACAAAGGAGATTAATGTTCATCTGAAAGGCTTGATAACTACTGAATTACCAACCCATCCCAGCACTAGAATCAATCACCAGCATTAAAGGGGCCAGGAATACATTTAGGTCCCTCTCTTCTCTCCTCTGAAATTTATAAAAAATCTGTTGTTTCCTCAGCCCTCTACCCTGGCTCACAGTGTTTTGCAAATTCTGCCCAGGGAGTGATAGTCTTGAGGACCTGTGAAGAGACCAGGTTTCTCACCCTCTGTTCACTGAATTTAACGGAAAAGTTGTAAACCTCAGCCCAGCAA
>NW_009954102.1:5402335-5414658 GCF_000747805.2 Chaetura pelagica | reverse complement strand
CTCAATGCAAGCCTAACAGGTCCTCCCAAAATGTTCTTTCTACACTTTTCAGCCAATCAAACTGAAACCTGGTGAGCAGACTTAGAATCATAGAATAGAATGACTGGTTCCCAAAGAGAGAGAAGGCAGCTTCACATTCACCAGGAGCTGGGAACCAGCAGCACAGAGGATGACTCTTCACAGTTCTTTGACAGCTGAAAATCTCTGCCTCCAGTAATGGTTTGCTGGTGTTTGTACAGGTTTTGAAGCAACACTGGTAAAAAGAAAATCACACGTCGTGATCAAAAGGCAGACACTCCTGGGACACAGCCAGGCAGCTCTATCACTATATAATAGAGAAGACAAACTCAAAGATGACATTTTTATCAGAAGTTGATCTAATTGAAATTAATTTCTACATTATTTTAAAATTCAGCTGTTCTGTAATTAAAATGGCCTGGGGTTGTTATGAAAAATAAAGTTACTTGAGCAGGATTTTGGCCAGGACATCGGGATGGGGATTCCTATGTTTGAAAAAAATGTCACTGACATTTCACAGGAATTAAGTGGCCTCTTAGATTAGAATTGAATCTCCAAGAGAGAGAACGACTGCCTGCTCTCTTCAGAACATGTGTGCAGGTCGATACTCAGCACAAAATCAAAGTTACAGGTTCTGAATTAGAACAAAGTGACCTCCTCCACCCCTGCTCCTCCTCCTGCCACTTCACCCTTTGCCAACAAATGCAAGTTTCCATCTCAGATGCATTTCTTAGAGCCTTGGTGTGTCTTTCACAAATATATGTTTGTATTGTTACAGAGGGATCTGAGCTGCAATTAAAACCCAGCTCACAATCCAGGCTTCAGGCTTACATTGGTGAATAGAAAGGAGAGCAGCAAAGTTTGGATTTACACTTTGTCATGTTGATGGATACAGGGAGGCATCACACCCACCAGCCTTCTATTATCACATCCAGCTGCTCCACACAGCATTTAAAAATGAAATACAAATAATAATTTTAAAATAAACAGTGGATGGAGATTACCTCTTCCAGTGTACTTTAAAACATAAGCTTAAGTAGCAACTGCTCAATAGGAAAGAAGGAAAATATCACTATAACATTACAGGAGGCTGAAGGTCAGGCTATTCAGAGCTGAGAAGGGGAAGATACATCCAGGACAGCATGGGTATGGCAGAGAAGGAAACCATAGGAAAGGACTATGTGGGGGACTCAGGAGGGAAGCCACATAAGTAAGGTAGGAGCCTTCACTTTCCTTGACAGCACTGCCAGTGAAAGGCCACTCAGACAGCACATCCTTTGCAGAGACAGACAAGAACTTATGTCCTCATTTTGTTCTGCAACATCACCCCTTTTGAAATAAGCAAGCAAAAAAATAAAAATAACCAACCAACCAAAAACCACGAAGGGCAAACAGATGCTGGGCAGGAGCAGATCCATCCCTGCTTGTACAATAGCTCAGAGGAGCAATCAACTCAGTAAAATCAGCTGCAGTGGTATTGCTGGGGTGTGGAGAGGTGAAGTTATTTCTTCAGCATGACTTGGGCTGCCCAAAAAAACCTGTTCCCAGCCAGGATTAGACCACACAACCCCTCCAGAAAGCCTAGCATGCAGAGTAACACAAGGCACTACACACTTCTCTGCCTCTGAAGTGAGGGGGGTGAACAAACACCAAATTATAAGAATATTGGTGAATCCAGTTTTCAGTTAGAGGGAATTTATGTTAGACCAATTAAATAGTATGTTAATTCCCTCTAATTATATGTTCCTGCAGCCTACCCAGTAATTATATTTAATGGGTCTAAATCAAATCAGCATGTTATCTGAGAAATAATTGGATTTGTGAGCAATTTTTTTAATGAACCTGAAAGGTACCCTGGAGATTGAAATCCTCTGTGTGTTCAGGGTTTGATCCTAGGCTTCCGAGCGTGTTGGGTGTTGATCTCAGGCTACACTGGCCCTGACAAATTATATGTTCTCTGGCCCTGCAGCCACCTGGGACAGCACACAGCCATTCTCATCAACTTTTTTAGCCTTTAAAGCAGGGTGGCTGTACCCACACTTCCCACTGGAAACCATCTGTAGCCAGTGCTAAATGCCAGGCTGCACCTACACTAGCAGAGAACAACTCCAGCTTTCACTGCTACAGCACCATGTCCCAGCCTTGACCTGCAGGGAACCCTCTGGGCACTCTCCACTGAGGATGCAGAGAGGAAGATGATTTGCAGAGGCATCTCCAAGTTTAGAAGCACAGGTCATAGCTATGCTCTGCTGAAGCCTGTCCTGTGCTTTTGAACATCTTCCCAAAAGGTGTTTGTATTGGAAACTAAGGCCACATGCTACAGGAAAATAAAATAAAATAAAAGCTAAGCCTCTCTACACTTCAATGAACCTTGGCTCTCAAATCACATAGCAGCAATAAATAAGCCTCACTTGCCCCAAACTGAAACAGAATAGAGCATTTTATTGATTATTTCTGATCTCCTTAAACATACTACACCTTAAAGGTACACACAGTGTGTTTCATTTGTTTATTTATTTATTTATTTACAGGCAGAGAGAATACTCAGGACTGACTGACAGTTGACATTGAAACACAGTCCCATGCACATATCTGAGCCTTGTGCTCTCCTGATGTCCACTGGACATCAGATCACACCAGCCATTGAATTTCTCATGGCTTCTAGTTAAGCACACACTTCTCTGAACTATTTCTTTGAATGTCTAGAGAAGGTGAATGACAACACCCCTGCAGGAGTTTTTCCTGCTGCCAGCAAAAGCATTCTCAGAGGGATTACTGCAGTAGAGATTCCTCTCACTGCCCTGCTCCCTGGAACACCACCATTTCTAATATCTGAGGCCTTCAGTTTCAGGACAATTTACTGTCCTCCATCTCCTCGAAATTCTGCCCATGAGAAACCAAAATAGCACCCTGCCTTGTGAGTGAACCCCATGCAGCCAGTGATTATCAAAACCACTGGATTTCAAATGCAAGGTAATGTCAGAGAGACAAAACTGCTGTGACAGTGGCTGGAGGGGTTGTCTGCACCAGCTAGTTGTTCTTCAGCAAAGGTACAAGTAAATGCCACCAACTTCAGATTTACTTTCTTTCAAGGAAGTCTTTCCTTTTAGAGAACTATCTCTATTCAGGGGCTTTTCAGGGCTCCAACATGACTCTGAGAGTGGGAGGGCTTGGGCATCTTCATCTTACATTCAAAATGCCCTGTCCAAATTCGGCAGGTCACTTCCCAAAGCATCTTTCATATCTCTATAAAGAAAAACTCACACTCATTTTACCTAGGTAGGCACTTAACCAAGGCACCTACTTCATCTGGCTCCCTCAATAGGCAAAGGAAGGAAATAAATGTCTCCAAAAGAAAATTCAGACCTTAAATGGTTTCTTACTAAAATACTTCTGCCATGTCTACTGTTAAGAAGGAAAAATTCAGGAACAGAAACACAGGCCCAAAAAATGACATTTAAAGTCATGGATCAAACCATGTGCCAGGCAGTGAGCTCTTGGCAAGGACACCTTGGTGTTCTTTGGACTCCCCAGAGCAGATAAATACTCACAGCTTTTGGGATCAGCTTTTAAACATGAAGGGCTTGAATTGGATTCATTTACAGCTCATAACCTGTACTTAAACACTCAAAACTAAAAGAAAACAAAACAAAACACTCCACCAAAATGTATGATGGTCCTGTATTTTACATTCTATGGATCGATCATTCTTCAGTCTTCTCATCAACCTTCTCCCTACAGCATGGCAAAAAGCCTTACCAAACCATTACTGAACTCACACAAACACTAGATTCCATTTCTGACACTCAAAATTAACATTTTGAATCATTAAGGAAAGGTTGACCATGCCCTGGTATCTCTGTGAAAGGCCAATCCTCACATATTTTCAAACCTTGCTATTAATCCAGGCTCTGATTAAAAGCTTGCCCAGCCACCAAGATACAATAAATTGTGTCAGGTTATCCTGTTTCACCCTGCAAAATTGGAGCTGCCTGAAAAATGTCTTGGGGAAATGTTTTCAAGCAGCTTCCCCTGCTCTCTTTCAGGAAAATCACTTAACCAGTACACACGTAAACTCCTTCTTTTCCAGCATATCTGTAATTAGCAAAGAATGCCAAGCCATAAATATTTATGCACAGATGGGATCCTGAGCTACCTTCAGAAGTTCAGCACAGGCCTCAATAGTCAGATTTCTCAAGTGAGCTTTAATACAAAACCTGCAGGTTTAGGAGGACTTGCCAGAACACACTGCTAATCACCCCTCTCTCAGGGATGCAGTTCTCACCCAACAAGGGATCTTACAATAACTTGCAAAAACCCCACAAAAAAAAATGCAGGTGCTTCATTACCTACTTTTCATTTGAATTCCTCACAAATCTTGCCAGATCCCTTCCATTCATTAGCACAGGCCTCTGCGTGCAAAAAGCCCCCTGTGCTGCTGACAGAATGTTTCTTCTTTTGTTTCAAACCTTTTCTGAAATCAGGTCTGGTTTTCCTCCCTGTGCAAAGTTTTTTTCTTTTTTTTTTTTTTTTAATTTCTTCCTCTAAAATGTTGCTGATGTGACACTGGAACCAAGTCAGTTATATAACCTAAAAACCATGGGATTAGGCTGGTTTGAAATGCCACGTCCAGACTATTAATTCAAAGAGAGTCAGATCTCCGGCTGGAATCAGTCACCACAGTCTGGACCTGTTTATCTCCAAACTAACATGTCTGCTTCCAAACTGCTGATGGGGAATGGTGCCTAGGCTGTGCAAACCCCCCAGTGGGGCCAGGAATTGGCCAAGGGGAAGGTGTCTGCCTTGGGCCAAAGCACCAGTGGGCTCAGTCCCTGCAGCACACACGGCTGCACCCCCAGCAGCCAGGCGCCAGCCCCCGTTCATCGAAACACAAAACACGAGTTAACAGCTCCCAGCCTGACCTGGGAGCAATTAAAAGCTGCCTTGTGGCGTGGCAGGGACAGGTGAGCTTCCCCTTGCACCACCATCTTCAGTGTCTGCCCTAGGTACCCAGGTCTGAAGTCTTTGCCCACGCAGACAGCTCCCTTTCCCTCCGGAGGGCAAGCGGAGAGGGGACACGTCCCACCAGGACAGAAGGGTGGTTGTAGAAGGGAGCAGAAGCAGCCCACCCACCGCCAGCAGTGTGAGCTCAGTGTTGGCAAAGGCTTTCCCTGGCACCTGCAAAAACAATCTGCAGCTCGGGCTGCTGGCAAGGAGGAAGGAGCTGGAGCAGCAGCATCCCAGCCAGGCAGCCGGAGAAGGGCAGAGGGGAAACCGCTCCACGCCACGGGGGGTTGTGTCACACCAAAAATAAAGGTGGAAGGCAACAAAACGTCCTAGGAGGCCTCTCTGGCAAGTATGAAGGATGAAAACAGTTTGGTCTCATCAGAGTTGACGGCGAGATACTTACTTGGCCTGCACTTGTACCACACGATGAGGTACTTGCTGGTCCCAGGGCACGGGTCTGCGCCAAAGAGCCGGCTATTGACAAGGAACTGGCAGCTCCGCCTGTCCTGGCACTCGTCCAGCACCTTCTGCAGCCAGGGATGCACACAAAAAAAACCACAGAGAAACAGAAGTACTTCAGTATCTCCACCAAAGGGATCATCAAACAGAGACAAGCTGGAGCAAGGACGTACTTGCCCCCTCAACCGGCCCTAGCATGAAGCAGGGAATGGTGCTCCATGCAGCGGGCGCTGCAGGAGCCTTGGACCAGGGCTAAAGGTTTGGAGGACTAAGCCTTGCACTGTTTTGAGGAGGCACCATGTCTTTTGCCTTTCATGCATGCATGCAACAGGAGGGAATTTCTCTGGGACAGTCACAGAGATTTTGAAACTTTTGCATGCAGTTTAACCATGGTATAAGGCAGTACTTGTCCCAGGAAAAGCAGCTTTGAGGGTTTGAAGCAGCCTTAACAGTTAAAAGCCCCATGGCTGTTGTTGTTCCTTTTAGCTAAACTCAGCAAGGGCCTGCAAGTCAGAGGGTCCCCCCAGAGATGGCATTTTGGGTCTTTTGCTGCACTGCTTTTCTTCTAGCACTCAGTCCCCACTTGCCCATTCACAACACTCTTAAAAACTCCATCTCAGAATCCACAGGGGGAAGACATTCTGTCTCCTGCTAGAAAATAGCTTAATTAGGGAAGATTAATTATTTCTTTTAACCCTACAATCCTCTAAAGCAGTGGTGGGGGAAGAAAATATTATTAAGTGGGGCAGTAATTAAATTTTAAATTCAGCTGGATGGCTTAGGTGGTATTTATGTGCTTCTGTATAGCCCCTAAAGCACTAAAATTACCACTGAGTTTGCCTGACACACATGAACCTGTCAGAGCATTTTGAGACCACAGAGCGAGGTAATTCACCAGCCTTGCTGAGTCCCTGGGATACAGAGCTGTGAATTCCAGTCCCAAAACAATTACTTTTAACCTGCAAGGAGGCACTGGAAAATTCTTTCTGAGAAATTCCCCTAGATTCCCCCAGTCTCTTTTGTCTTCTCCGTGTTCCCTTTCTTTGCACCCATTTGACATGTGGGCTTTCCCACAATCTTATCCCTGTGCCATTAATATAAAGGCTGTTCCTTTTCTACCACACATTACCCAAACCAATTTTCTCTCTGCCTCAGTGACTGCTCTCTGGTTTTGAGTTCTCCCAGAATGTAAACATAATACATATAATCTTCAGCATTATAACTCTGCATGTCACCCTCCAACAACAGGAACAACAGCCATTCCAGTTTCAAGTGCAATTTGAAACTGCCTCATTTGTGGTTGATCCTAAAGCTTGCACCTTTTGGGCTGACACATGCCAGAATTTGTGACTGCCTCAAGCCTGACCTTTATTTTAAAATTCAAACCAAGACAATTCAGGCCTTTTCTAGCAAGCAGAGAACACATGCTGTTGCTTTCTACTTACAAAGCTAATAAAATGCAGGCATCTTGTTTCCAAATACAGGGCTCAGGGTGGAAAGGCTGAAGGGTGGACATGGAAGGAGGTGCCTGGGAGCATTAGCCCCAACTTGACTGTCATGTTAAAATGCATAGAAACAGGATGTTCTTTCCTCTAGGCTCATGAAGATTGACTGCTCACTCAGCATGTGAAATTTAATTTAATGCAAAATCCAGTGAGCTGCAAAGGAATTTAAGCAAGGTCTCTGTGCAGACACCTCTTTTGATCTCAAAAGGCAAAGAACAACAGAAACAACTCTGGAGTCCTTCACACACAGAGAGAAATCTTCTCCAAATCACTGTGGAACTGAAAGGATCTACTTTCCTTACAGAGAGGGTGATTAGACATTGGAATGGACTTCCCAGGGAAGTGGTGGAGGCACCGTCCCTGGAGGTGTTCAGGGAAAGGCTGGATGTGGCACTTAGTGCCATGGTCTGGCTGATGTGGTGGTGCTGGTCATAGGCTGGGCTTGATTATCTTAATGGTCTTTTCCAGCCTTGATAATTCTGTGATTCTGTAGTGCTGGACAGCCAAGGCTGTGTTTACACCCAAGCAGTGCTAGGAATATGCAGCAAAGGGAAAGAAGCAGTGCCCTGATTATTTTCTTTCCCACAAAGGAAGCTTTTTTCCCTTCCAAGGCAACAGACTCAGGTTTTCTGTCAGCAAACGTTTACAGCAGATGGGTGGGATTTTCAAAAGCCTTCAGTCTTGCCTTATAGGACCTATTAAAACCAGTGGGAAAACCACCCTGGGTTTCAGCAGAGACTGAGTTAGGCCAACAAGAGGCCTCTTTGAAAATCTCAGCTTTAATGCCTAAGCAGCACTTGTTCATCTGTCCAGAGGTTCAGCACCAGGTGTGAAGGCAATTACCAACCTCAGAGAACAACGAGCATGGGCAGCCTTCTCTTATTGCCACTTTGTCTTGCACTGCTCTAACTTTTGGCAGCTCTTGCTTACTCCATGTATTCCACATAAGTGAAACCTCCTGAGCTTAATTCCCACAGTATGCAAAGTAACACAGAGCCCTAGGAAGAAGTCTGTGCCTAAATTAGGGAGCAAAAGTCATCTATGCCATTGTGAGACCACAGAAAAAGGGAAGTGTTCTTGGGGTTTGAATATATGCCCTTTACTAATTGGTTTTAGTCCTTAGCTACAGTTTCAACTTGATCTGATAATGGCCATGATTCTGAAAAGTTATTTTGTAGGAGGAGAGAAATTACTATTTCCTTCTCATTCATATCGTTCTAAGGACAACGATTTTCCTGAAAAAAGTAAAAAATCATTAAGATTTCCAATTTCCTTCAGACTTTTTGAGTGAAATCTTGGGAGTAATGCAATATGTCCCTAAAGAGTAGAATAAATTGTAAAAAATAATAAATTTAAAAATAAAAAAATTTAAAAACAGGTTTGATGCTCAGTGAAATTCATCAGGAAAAAATTCAAAGAAAATTATCAAAGGTTTGCAGTGCCACATTCTTGATTAAAAATAAAGAACAAAGATGTTGCACCAGCCCTAACTAACTTAAACATTTGCACATACCATTTTTACCTATCCTAGCATTCAGTGAATTCTTCTTCCTCACTGCTTTCATCAGTATGTGCTACATACCAGCATCTTCTTAGAACACCAGGCAACACAGAGACTCTACAGAACATGAATGACAAGATGATCCACTACAGGTACAGTTCCCCTGCAGGTCCAGTGCATCTGGTGTTTACAGGGGCCCTTACAAACCACAGGCTTGACTTTCTGGTCTTGCACTCAAAAATCCTACTTCTAGGCACTACCAGAGCTCTGACAGATGTCAGATGTCGTTTCTGATGGATTTGCAGATGAACAGTTGATTGACACCAGGAAGGCTGTGAATATAGTTGAGTGAGGGAATGCCCTGAGCTCATATGGCTTTTGCTTAATGGCTGGAAAAATGTAGGCAATTCATTCTGTGATTGCTTTGGTTTTCCACTGTCACTGTCAGCTGTGAAGGTGGGAGAACACAACCACAAAAACAAACAAAAAGAGACCCACAAAGTATCTGAACTCACACAGAAGTAGTAGTAGACGTGCAGAATCATCCCTAAGTGGGATGGATAATCACTGTTTATGTCATTGCCAGCTTATAGACCCCTGATTAATGTAAAAAAAAAAAAGTCACATTGGATTAGATTGTATTATAAAAATCACTTCAACTGAAGAAGATGGAGGAGGAATTCCTGTCTGGCATGAAAGGGGAGGGAAGACACATTAATTGCATTATGCCATTTTATAATTGTGTTCCAGTGGTAAATCAAGCCTGAGGGCTGACAGCCAGTGCTCTGGAGGGAAGCTGTGGTTGTTTAAACCCATTCCATTCTCTGGTTCATGACTGAGCTAAGAAGCTGCAAGATTTAGAGGAGATAAGAGAGTAAGAAATGTGAATTCAAGTAAAACAAACACTAATCTAATCCCTGTGATTTATGCTCTGGATTAATCTCACTGCGGTGACCCGCATCTTAAAGCAAGGGCAGCCTCAAGCTCAAAACCATGTCTTTCTAGTGGGCATTGCAGATGAAACACATTTCTCGTGCTCATTTTGTTGTGCTCATTAGCTAAGTAATTGCTTGTGCTCATTAGATAACAACCTTTTAAATCTGGAACTGGATACAAGCTCTGCAACAACACTGTCCTCGGCCATTCCCAAGGGTGCACTCATTTTTATTCTGTCTCTTCCAATCACTCTTCAAGAAGTGCTTTCCTTGCACACTTTCTTAAAATAAACTACACTGAGCTTAACACCCAAGGCAATTAAACTTATCTCAGCTCTAAGTCCCTTATAGTAGTTCACAGATTCAATACAAGGTGAAACTTTGGACCCATGGAAGCCAATGGTGAAACTCAATGGGAACGAGGATTTTGCCACAGGGCTGTTCTCTGTACATCATTAAAGAAACATAAGGATGACTGCAGGGCACATCACTCAGGCATGAAATTACACAGAGGAACCCCTCTAAATAATTACCAAAATTGTATGTTGCTGAGGAGAATAACTCAGAGAGCAAACTGAATGGCTCAGAGCTGTGTGGAGTCAAATGAATCTGGGCAGAGATTTGTACTAAGAATTTTACAAAAGAAAATACCAGCAGTTTTTAAAACTATTATTAAGCATTTTTAGGTCAAACTCAGTCCAGGTAGTCATTCTGGTGGTTATACCAACACTTACATTGAAGCACCTCCATGAGTTTTGCAGATTGCACATTGAACTCGATTCATTCACTCAAATTCATGAAGTCCACAGATCTAGATGATTTTCAAAAGATCAGCAACAGTGAATGAGAGCACATGAGGGAGCTAAATCTATGTTGGTGAGATACAGGTTACCTGCTTATGGCTTCATCAAGCAACCTTCCCAGACTGCTTCACTAGAAGTAATTCAGCTTTGTCCAAATGATTGCATTCAAAATGTGTGTCTCATGAAGAAGAGACCAGAGGCCTTAAGTCCTGACTGCAGGTTTTAGCTACTACCTGCTGTTACCACTCTCCCATGGACCTTGCAATGCTCACAGTAGAGTCAGCAGGAGGGAGCTATGCCCACACATTTGGTGTCTCAAGTTAACACACCAGACTCTGAGGTAGAGATGAAAACTGGGCACACTTTCCCTTTCACCAGCTTTGGTGCAGGAGCAGTGGATGCCAGCTGGGCAGTAGGGCAGGCAGCAGTGGGGCTGGGAGGTTGAAATACTGCAGCAAGATTGACCAGAGCTGCTCTGGCAGAGCCTTGAAAGAGCCCATTCACAAAGAGTGGGACCATGCTCAGCAAATAGAAGGACCCAATAAAAGCTGCATTACAAATATCACCTAATTAACCATTACCTACATTTCCTAACAGTGGGAAACTTAATCTCTATGCGGGGTCAACTTCAAAGGGAGAAGAGGTCTAAGATGAAGAAATACAAAAGGATGCATAACCAAAAGTCATGGGATTAAAGAAAGGGAAAGCTTAAAACACAAAGTGGAAAAAATCATTGAGAACAAACCCTTACACTGTCAAGCAGTGTCTTAGTGGCAATGATAGAAGTCTATGACTTGGAAAGTTTAAATTTAAAGTAAACAAAGCATCAGGGGAGTTACACCCCAGGGAGCAGTCCTGCCTCATCAAGGAGACTGGCTGCACTGGCCACCTCTGCTCCAGTGTCTCATCTTCTGCAGTCCATAATCACACTGCTTTGATGAGCTATTTCAGTCAAGCCAAAGATTTAAAAGATCTGGCAATTTAGAGATTATCTGTGACCTCTGCATCAAGCAGTTCTGCTTGCAAATAATTAGCTGGAAGAGCTGCTTGCCAGAGAGTTTCAGCCTGGGAAAGATTCATTAATGAAGCTGCACTGGTTCAGTGATATATAAGATCAACTTGGGCACTGCAGTAGCCTCTTCTGAACCCTGAGCTCACTGCTCACCATCCTCTGTAAAGTAATTAATATAGTTGGACAAAGAGTTGCCCAAACTGCTCTTAATATCACTGTCATTTCTGAGACTGGACCTTTCCATGTTCACACTGTCCATAAGCTGTGGATATCTTCTAATATGCAACATGACAATTGGTGGCTTCTTATCCCAGTGGTACTGATGACCATTATTCTCCCTTTCTATCACTTTCTTCTCTCTTTCCCCTTGACCATCACCATTTTATACACATTCAGAGTAAAGAGAAGGACTGCTTCTCTGAGTTTAGGAAGTGCTAGTGCAGTGAGACCCTAATTCCTTTTGAGACCATGCAGTGCTGTTCCATCAGTGTGATGGTACAATATCCTGTGACTGGGCATGGCAGTAGCCACTGGCCTATCAAAAAAGCTAAAGCAGTTGAATAATTTTCTTCTGCTTTGTATTTTAATCTGCCACACTTAATTCAGAATACATGGGGAAAATAAAACCTTCTTCAGACACAGTAACACACATGCCTTCCAGCCCCATCAATCTGTGATCAACAACTAGCCCATGCTTTGAGACTCATGCAGCTACTACAAAGTTTATCTCATCTTTCTATGAAGAGGTCAATCCCCTTTGCTTTCTATCACAGAGACCTTCCTGGTAGGTGCAAATAAAAAGAGGGGAAGAAGGGCTCAGGGAATCCTGTGGATAGCATCCAAGGAATCTGCTCCCTTTTGTACCCTGCCTCACAGGCTGCTGGAGTGACAGCAGGGGTGGCAGCAAAGGTGTCCTGTGTCACCCATAAAGGACAAAAGGAAATACCACATCAGCAACACTAGTGATTCTTGTCATCAACTACTGGTTGTCCTGGAGAGTGCTGAAAGAGAGCCAGGCCACAGGCCATGCCTAAATTCTCTCCCCAAACTGAGCAGAGCACCTCAGCTCCCCTTGGGGAAACA
>NW_009954102.1:5386467-5402307 GCF_000747805.2 Chaetura pelagica | reverse complement strand
GATTCTATGAAGACAGAAGTTACCCTGCAACATCTTTGATAAGTATCTGGGAGCAGAAACACCATAGAAAACAAAAACATGATAAAAATGCATCTCCAGGGCTTTTTATTTCCCTTCTATACAAGCTCTGCTCCAGGGCTTTCTGTCTTCCTTCTAAATAAACTGTGGGTTTACTTTCCTGCCAATTTACCAAGATGATAATATTGCAGGTAATCTGCTGTAAAGTGTAATTTAGTTTTCTGTTAATAGGCAATAATTTTAGGCCAACCATTAAACACTCTTCCATACAGACTTTGAGTTGTTTATTGCTGAAAACAGGGACATCAGAAACACGAATCCAGGAATGAGCAGCTGCAAAAAGCTTTATAAACAAGACACTCCAAACTTCTCCCCCTTCACCTGAGCAGCTTCCTTCAAACATACACAAGCCTCCAGGTATTTTTGCAGGCACAAGTCATGTTTTGTGAGCTTGGCTAGGAATGAGTAGGGTTTTTTACTAAAGAGATTAACTTATCAGCAGGCACTCATCAGAACACTTCACACACCTGTTTCTCCTTTGTCTTTTATGCCAAAATGTATGTGTTCGTATGAATAAACATACACTTCTGCTGTATCTGTTTATCAGCTTCCTTATTTCTCCAGAGGCAGGACCTCATGGGATGTCCCCATGGCAGAGAAGTGCAAATGTATGCAGTATTGTGACAGGTGAGAGAACCATGGCATAAGGGAGCAGTTAAGCAGATGAGGATGCTCCCTAGCAGATCTCCTTGGAGTAAAAGGTGTCTCCACATGTTCCCATGTCTTCATCTGTTGTGCAGCAATGTCATTTAGCTTCTTCTCCATATTCTCACACTAATAAAATCAGACGTTGTGCAGATTAAAAATGGGCTTGATCAACCCTATCTGGATGACATGCATTTACAGAGCAAGAGAAAAACTCCCCTGTGAAAGCATAATGCACAGACCTACCAGAAATCTTCAAGCTCTCAGAATTATTAGGTCGCGTGCTCAGAACAACTGTACATGCACAATTGCTCCAAAGTGGCAAAGGTTGGTGAAGGACGTGAAGGTGAACAAGCCCATGGGACCTGATGGGATTCATCCATGGCTCTTGAACAAACTGGCTGATGAAGTTGCAAAGCCACTGTTCATCATATTTGAAAAGTCTTGGCAGCCTGGCAAAGTTCCCACTGACTGGAAAAGGGGAGACATAAACCACATTTTCCAAAAGGGAAAAAAGGAAGACCCAGGGAACGACAGGTCAGTCAGTCTCACCTCTGTGCCCAGTAAGATCATGGAGCAAATCCTCCTGAAGGCTCTGCTAAGGCACGTGGAAAACAAAGGGGTGATTGGTGACAGCCAATGTGGCTTCACTAAGGGCAAATCCTGCCTGACTGATTTGGTGACCTTTTACGATGGGGTCATGGTATGGGTGGACAAAGGAAGAGCAACTGATGTCATCTACCTGGATCTGGGCAACACATTTGACACTGTCCTGCATGACATCCTGGTATCTAAACAGGAACAATATGGATTTGATGAATGGACCACTCGTTGGGTAAGGAACTGGCTGTGTGGTTGCACTCAAAGAGTTGTGACCAACAGCTCGATATCCAGATGGAGACAAGTGATGGTCCTCAGAAGTTGGTGCTGGGACCAGTGCTGTTTAACATCTTTGTTAGCAACATGGACAGTGGAACTGAGTACACCCTCAGCAAGTCTGCTTGTTGACTTGTGCTAACTCTGGGCTTCTCTGTTAAACCAAGTGGAATGGGGAGAGCAGGGAAGCTGTTTAAAAAGCAAATCATGTCTGGCTTTCAACACAACTTCATTTTGTTTTTCTGATCTCTCCATATTTGTGGGGCTTTATCTAAAAGTTAACAAGAGACCAACCACATCAAAACTGAAATCCCAGTCTGAATGTCCCAAATTCTTTGTGTGTTGAAGATCTCCCACTGAATCTGACATCATGGTGTCAGAAACGTGATCTGCTAAGAAATGTGTAGTTTGGGGTCACGGCCTTAATGTCTTAGACATGCTCTCCCAAGTGGTCTGCATTTCATTTCAAACAAAAACAAGTGACTAAAGCAAGGGATCCTGGCAGCCAACCTCACAAGGCTGTATTAGTCATGGCTGTCTCAGTGTCATCAACCCTTACTTTTCCCTTTGTAACATAGAAACAATGTCTGAACAGGACATTTCCAGGGGACAGGGCTTCTAAATGGCAATTAACTGTTACTTACAGGTAGTGTTTGTAGGGAATAGTATCACTAACTGCCCTTTACACTCCCTTCAGGCCACTCTCCAGAGCAGCAGAGAATCTATACAGTCATGGGTTTGATTAGACACGGTGATTTTATACACTTAATTTTGAAGGGTTCCGTTTGGCTGATTTTTTTAAATTACTAACAAACAGACAGTACATGCAATTGGTCCTGCTTATAGCAGCCATCCAGCTGAGTTTGAAAACCACAAAAATACACACAATTTCCTTGTCTACAGCTTTCCAATTCCAAATACATGAGTTTCCTACCAGCGAGCTGCAGGCACTTTGCCATTCAGCTTGTGGAGTTCCTGGCTTGCCCCTCAGGGAGACCTCACCCCTCCAGGACTGAGGAAGAAGACAAGATTCATCTCTGGCAATTGGACTCATCCTATCCTAGCTGAGCATGGCACATTGAGCCAGATTTGGGGGCACCAAAGAGACATCGTGGATCTTCTCCAAAGAGACACAGGATCTTGCCCAAGAACCCCCAAGAAATTTGTGGCAGAACAAAGAATGTCAGCTACTTCCCTAGCACATCTGCATCCCCAAAAATGGGTGAATAGGAAAGTTCTGGTCTCAGTCATGTAACTAACTTACTGTACAAGAGATCTGTTGCAAAACTGCCTGCAAGGAACACAGTTCACACTCTGGTAAATAGAGGAGCTGCAATTACCAGCACTGTAAGTGTGAGGGGCAGAGCTAATGGATAACAGCTCTGAGGACATAAGGAGCTAAGGCAGGGAGGTAAGGATTTCTTTGAAATCTCTCCTGCACATCAAACCATGGCATGGAAAGCCAAAGGTTACATATTCCCTGTTCTGAAGTTCTTCCAGATGCCTTAAGTGGGCCACTCACCCACAAAGGATAAGGCTGTGCAAGTACCTATCAATCATGCCAGTAAATGAAATATTTTAGGCAAATTTTGCAGGAGATCAGCAAAAGAAAGCAGGGAAGGTCAGCCTCTGCCAAAGTCTTCAGGCCACCTTTCACTGATAAGGACCATGTCCTCCCATACTATAGCAGTCTTTTGTTGTGCAGTGGAAGTGCTACAAGGGAAACTGCAAACCTGTCAGCTTAAGGGTTACACCACAGACAAACACCAGCCCTGTGCAATCTTGAGAATTTACCTCTGACACTTGGAAGCCAAAGCGCTCGTAACAACTTTTTAAAAAATGCTGTAAATTCCTCTTAAAAAACCTGGATGCAAGAGTGAGAAGTGATGTGGGAAACTCTGGCCTTGAGCCAAATTATAAATGAAATTATTCACTAGCCCTGTAGGTTCATGAATCTAGTACTTCTATAAATTTTTATTATGAGTTATGATTGATTCACAGCCAAAAACACACAGATGCTCTGCCCAGAAGTTTTCAGAGTTCTAAATCCTACACTTGGAAAGCCTTGTGCTTACCTCAACATCCCCATTCATCTCAACAACATCAGCCAACTCATGTTTCTAATTTTAGTTGTTCCTACTGACAGTTGAGTAACACTGGCACCTTCCAAATAATCCTTTGATTTGTTGACGTCACACGTGCCCTTGGGAGGATACATATAGTCAACATGCCCTACACAAATGGACAGAGCTGATTAACTACTGGTGTTTGGGACATTATAAGCTTAAGTGATGCATGATCACTTACAGTGGCCTAAGAGCCAAGTGAGTCAGAAGAAGTAAAGCCAAGGATTCTCACTGGGTTTCAAGTTACCAAAGTAAAAGCCTCTTGAAACAGGATCAGTTCTGAAGTAAAATGTACAACACAGCAACTTCTAGATGTGTTGAAAAAGTTCACCATTGGGAAAGAAAGCTATTTTTAAAAAAAATCTTCGAGCCCTGTCAAACATAATGTGGTCTTGCAGTGTAATTCTGTTTCAACCACATTCCTGACCTGTTACTGACTAGAGTTACACCAAAATTAATAAAATCAGCAAAATCTAATTTAGTCCTGTCTAAACTACAAAGATGAATTGTCCACTAAGCTGTGTGAGAAGTCAGTGCTCCCATGCTGGGTAGCACTGCTTAATAAGTCTGTGCTGCTAGGCCAAGGAAAGATAAAGTCCAAAATGAACAGATCCAGTTGAACATGCAATACCTGAAGGGAAGTGCCAACTGAGCAGGCAACATCTTCTTTAATTAAAGTTGCATAGGAGTGGGGATAGCGGGAAGGACACATCTGGTGACTTGGCACGATTCGGCCGTAAAAGGAAGACTGGATGCTGATGGTGGTTCTGTGAGGGCATCTCAGAGAGACATATTCTCCATCACAGGCATGGTCAGTGTAATTCTTTAGCACTTGTGATATGTAACCTGCAAAAAACATGACAAAAGCCATAATTAGTAAAGGTAGTTAATATTTAGGTGATTTGCAGCAGTGCAATCTAACAAACACACAACTGACAAGCAATGAGGGATGCAGATTTTATTTCTTTATTATTACTATTTATATACATCAGTAACCTGGAGTGAGTTCAAGAGAGGGCCACCAAGACTGTTGGGAGCTGGAGTATTTGCCCTGTAAGAAGTGGTTTGTCCAGACTGGAGAAGAGACAGCTTTGGGGGCAACTAGTAGCAGCCAGCCAGATTCTACAGGGAGGGCATCAAGGAAATGGAGTCAGGCTCTTCACACTGGTGCATGGTAGGAGGATGAGGGATAATAGGCACAAGATGAAACAAGAGAGTTTCAGACCAGGTATATAGACCAATCTTTTCACTGTGAGGGCAGTCAAGTAGTGGAGCAAGCTGCCCAGAGAAGTTTTGCAGTCTGCATCCTTGGAAGTTTTCCAAATCTTAGAAGATAAAGCCCTGAGCAACCTGGTCTGACCTTCTAGTTGACCCTGATTTGAGCAGGAGTGTAAACTACAGAACTGAGGTCCCTTCCAACCTCTCTTCTCCTGTGACCTTAAGATCATGAGCAAGAAAGTCCCAGACACAGAGCCACTAAAGAGAAAGTTGGAATCACAGTTGGTTGTAGGAGGTCCTATTCTGTTACAGTCCAGCAGTCACACCTTTGATCTCCCTTCAAATATACCATTGAAATTTTTCTGGTTGTGCCTTCTGTTTCTCTCCAGTTCTGCAAAGTTTCAACCTTTTTAGAAGGAAAAGAGTATGCAGAAACACATCCCTCTTTGTTTGTTAGAAGATGAGGTTATTTGCAATAAGAAAGTTGTTAACAAATATAAAGCATGGGGATAAAGCTCATTAAAGTTAAACTGAGTTAAAAGGGCTGCTTGTGGTCATGGTTGCCACAGCAACTGCCAGACAAATCCTGGCTTGGCCACTCTCACACGAGGGGAAACCACTGTGGTGCTGATACAGACATCTGTGCAGAGAACTCTGTAGGATGTCCAATGTCAGCATCAGCCATGGTCCCATTCAACTCTGCAGAATTCCTCTATGTAATGAGGTCAGAAGTCCCCTTTCCTCTCCTGGCCGCCAACACAAGTCTACCAGCAGCAGTCTCACAATGCCCTACACAGGTCTTCCTCAACCTCTTGAGAAAAGAGGCACCATTGCTGGATTGTTGCTGATAGACTCTTTTCTTAACAGACAAAGTAAGAGAAAAGACAAAACCATTAAGAGAAACAATCCCCAGAGAAATTCCTAAAAGGGAAACTGACATATAACTTAGACTTGGTTTAAAAGAAATGGCTAAAATGTGACTATTCTCCCGATGGGCCATAATCACAGAATCATTTCAGCTGATAGCTCTTGAAGTTACCTAGTTCAATCTTCTGCTCAAAGCAGCGCCAACTTTGGCCAGGTTTCTCAGCTCCTTGTCCATTTCTGAATATCTCCAAGGATGGGGCCTCCACGACCTCTCCAGGCAACCCCTGCCATTGCTTAACGACTTTCACAGTGAAAAAAAATTTCATTACATGCATTTGGAATTTACCCTATTATGACTTTGGTTTATTTCCTCTGGTTTTTCATTGTGCATTTCAAAGACTGGTTCCATTTACTCTACAGGTTTATGTAGTGTAAAACAGTAATGAGATCCCACTCTCCTTATTCTTCACTTCTCTTAGAAGAGCGGAGCAGCTCCCTTGGTCTGTTATGATTTATCATATGTTCCAGTATCCTTTCATCCGTGGCAGCCAAAGTGGCTTCCTCCAGCTTCTCAATATCTTTGCTATACTGTACTGAGGGGCCAGTTAGGTATGCAGTTACTCTTCACTGCTGCAAGCTGCACTGCCTCCTCATGGTCATCATCCTGCCTTCCAAGACATGGTGATGCACACAGGGAAGAACACAGGTCATGTCGTTTGAGAGAATTCACATGCCTTGCTCTCAACATCCACTCTAGCTGTCCACGTAGACACATCTGTAGGGTGTATTTACTCCACTAAGTTAAACACTGCCAGGGCCTTTTCTCTGTCCCTAAGGCCACATCCAGCAACTTCCTCTTATTCTCCAAAATAGTATGGTCTGCTATACCTAGAGCTTTTACTCAGAATAGTCCTTCTATACCAACGCTGAGACTGCAGGACTTGTGTGAAACAACATTGTTCAAACAAATTTCAAGGTGCCTAAACCAACTACAATCATTGCTCTTGGAGATATCCAACACACAGTAATTTAGCTTCAGCATTCAAGCTGCCACTGTCAGGGCTGGATTCTCTGCTTTCTCTACATTTTACCCTGAAGTTCTTATTTAGCAGTTCTGTTGCTGCAGTGCCTCAAGGTGTGTGCCAAATAGATACTTACTCAAATCAACACATTAATTTCCAAGTCCCCAGGGCAGCATTTGCTTATAAGAAAAAGGCTGAGAAACAGCCCCAATAATTAGAGTGGCAGGGCTGCATTAGATCAGGGAACAGCACCATTTAATTTCATGCCTTTATCTCACTCGTTCAGGGAAACACCCTGGGGATAAAATGAACTACTGGAGTGCACCTCCTTTCCCAGTCAGTTGAATCCATGCTCTGTGTGATGCTGTACACCTGGTCCTGGAGCCAGATCAGCTCTTCTCTCTCAATAATATGGCTACGGTACAATATGGGCATCAGAAAAAGACAACCAGATCAGCTCTTCTCTCTCAATAATATGGCAACGATACAATATGGGCATCAGAAAAAGACTACAGCTACAAATAAAACCAGAATACAACACAAAACATTAAACCCCACTTTTCACACTGTTCCTCCAGTGCAGGACTGTTCCCTGAGGCTAACCTGTTAGGTCATCAGAGAAATACAACCAAAGTGCAGTCAAGACACTACTGGCTTCTCTGAATATTTAATTATTCTGTCAGAACAGCCATCCTGGAGCATGCCTTTAATATTACCAGTTCAGGATGAGGGAAGGTTTCAACTCCTGCAATTAGTGCAGATCACTTGTTGAAACAACTCCTTCCCCTCACCTTCCTTCAGCAATCTCAAAATAACTTGAGTTCATTCAAGCTCAAGATACTGATAGGATTAAATGCTTTGATGGTGACTGGCTAATAATAAACAATGTCCAGTGTCTGAAACATCTGACACTGACCACTGTTAGAGAGAAGATAATAGATCAGGCTTGGGCATGATCAGGGATGACATGATGTTCTTCACAGAGCAAAAGGAAGTGGCTGTAGAGAGCTAATGCTCCTTTTTTTTTCTCTTCTTGAAGTGTGCCCAATTTGCACTACATTCCTTGGAAGTTCTGTTGACAGTGTTGGCATTTTGTTACCCATTGATTTATGGTGCATTAACTAGATTCCGAATTGTTTTCAGCATCATTGCTGAATTTTTGGTAACAGGTCTCCAGTGACCTTTTGTACCAATACCTGTGGTACCAGGGAGGGAACTACTGGGATGCCCTTTACTGAATGAAATGCATAAACATGTAGCCAATGGCAAGTGTTTAAGGACTTCAATGGCACCTGTATATCAAGGTAAGAAGCACTTCAGAAGTACACAAGGAATAGCTTACAGAGCTCTTTGACTCCTTCCTGGAAAGCATGAAAAATTCTCTTTTGGATGGCTGCAAGAAACTAGTTCAGTTTAGTAAAATGAGCAAGCAGATCACTGATAAGCTCTTCATAGACCACAGACTATGACAGTCAAGAAACTGAAGTGGTAAAGGTATTATTAAATGATGTTATCATTCCCCATCAAGTGTATGTGCCTGCATTATTTTCTGGGATATAAGGTACAGTCTTACAAGCATCCACTCCAAATAAAGTGAGGTCAGGCTGCTTTTAAAGACTATCAGAGACATTAGACACTCCTTTCTTCACCCTCAAATTCCAGGATGTGAAATCACCATTGTCAGATCCAGGACCTGAAGATGAGCAATTATTTGAGGAAAACATCCCAGCTGAACTACCACAGTCAAATACACTTTATTTCATCATGGTTGATCTTGGAGATGAAGTGACATGAATTCTCATTATTTTATCAGGAACTTCTGTGGTAGTTCATTTATTAGGTCATCTAGGGAAGTCAGTGTTAGAGTAGGTTTCTTTAAAAAATATACATTTCATTTGAAAGCCTGGTAAAACATAAAGGAAATATAAAGAATTAAACCCACCAAACCCTTTCCAAATGCTACATGTTCGGAAAATTGAGGTTAACAAAAACAATCTCAAAATCTTTGGGGTTTAGCACTTTTATTTTTTCAAGGATTATATTGAGGACATGATATTTTTGCTGGTGGGCATACATACTCCCCAATTAAATCAATGTTTAGGAGTCAAGTGCTAAACATCTCCTTAATTCAAAAGACCAATGTCACTACCAAAGCAGGGATTTATACTCTGAAGACAGAACAAACAACCAAAAGAAGTGCCACACAAAACCAAGAGATCATTTTTTTTCCCCTCTAACAAGATGAAACATTCCTTTCAAACACCACTTGCAATTTATTTTTCCAAAGTCCAGAGTTTTCCTCCTATCAGTCATCAGCAATTACTCGCCACTACTCACCAAACAAAAACACTTAATGCCAACTGTAACTCCATCCCACCCAGCAATGTCTGTTCCCAAGAACCATTTTCACCACTGGCCCTCCAGGGAACTGATGCTCAGTTCTCATCCAACAGCCAATTCTAAACCTTAACACATATGGAAACTAGAGAAAAAATACCGTTTTCATACCGACTTTAATCATTTTAGAGGTACTGTGCATCTAAACATAATCCTTTACTTATCCTTATAGCCTCATAGAGCTACAACCCTGCCTTTTTGAAAGCAAAGCAACTGATGGACTGGTTCACAAAAGCACAAGTGATATAAGAGCTTCCATCCCATCCAGATGTAGGATAATAGTAGAGTATCCAAACATTCATATATGTGTGTGTGTGTGTGTGTATCTCCTGTTTAACCATGGCTGTCTAAAAGCAATAAGCCCTTTTCTCCTGCTTCCACCTACTACAGCTCTAGCTTTGCTTGACAAGGCACACAACAACACACCAGCTCACCAGTCATCAGGAGAAAAATTTCATCTTTCACTTGGAAACATCTCTGTAGGTGTGTGCTGGAGGAATAGAGACAATCACAATTAAACTCTTTGGACACTTAAGACATGATCCAAAACTTCTAATAAATTACCAGGAAACTCAAAGGATTGTAATGGTTAATAAACTACTACACATAATTCAAGCCAGAGGTCTATTCATGTCTGTATGAAGCTATATCTAAGCTATAGTAAAGTATTCTTAAAATATCCCATTTTGAGCTTTTGCAGTTACAAATATAGAAGTGTGTATATATATAATAGAGAAAAATTACCATAATGAAAAACAAATTACTTCCCATTATCTGAAACACATGAAGCCAGTGCAATTAACTTTTTTAATGAATAAACCATTGTCTTATTCCTGGTTGACACAGATTCTTTTCTTGTTAACACTCTTATTTTCCAAATCTGTATTGTTTTTCAGCACCCACTATGATTTTCTTCTGGTTTCCTCAGCTTCCTTGCAGATATTTTTGAGACTCTGAATGTGAAACAGAACTTTCTTCCATGAGGGACCTTAATCAGGTACTTTTCTGGAGCTCAGACTACCCCTATATCACACAGGCTTTCAGATAGGCCGTGGGCTGGAGAATTTCAGCTTATTCTTTATACAGAGAGCACTGGTACTCATAACACATCACAGAAACAGTGTTAAGCTGGTGGAATCAAATAACAAGCCACCAGGATAGCCAAGCAGGGCTGAAATGTGACCCCAGGCAAGGCCTGAAGCCAGAGCAAGTAACTCATTGAATACATTTCATACCAGGCATTATTGATAATCCTGTGGTTGCAGTAGTAAAAGCAGCTCTCTCAAATCACAGAGCAGCCCAGTACGGACAAGTAGGGTTTGTTTTGCTTTGTCCCTAATACTGGAGATTAAAATGTGCTATTACAAACCTTCTACAGAGAGATTTGCTTTCACTCCAGCTACTCCCCAGCCCTTCCACCCTCCAGACACCACACAGAGCTGGAAAAAACTTCAACATCTTGTAAGCATACTTAGGAAAATATTTTTATTTTAAGTCAACAGTTCCTTGTCCACTATCTGATCCTCTCTTCCACAGTTGTGCCTCCAAACAGTAGCCAGAGTTAACTCAGATAGAAGGCTTTTAAATAAGATTAAATTTAGAACTGCAGCTGAGTGCCAGCTTTTCAAGGCTAAGCAAGGCAATTTTTCATAAATGCTGAACAGTATTTCATAGGTCTGCTGGGTTTCTGTAAGGATGAGAAGGTAGTAGAAATTAGACTGGTGAAGACTAGGGGTGACAGGAATAAAAATTTGGTGGCAGTTTTCCACTCTGCAGGCTTGAATCCAACTCAGATACTACTGAGGATTGTTGCTAATTGTTCTCTTAAATTTCCTAAATGTGAACTCCTATAGAATTTAATAAAACACTTCAGCCCTTCCACAGACTGTTGGAATAACACTGGAGAATTTAATAAGTAACTCCAACTGCAAACGGTTTGGGTCTAGAGCTTTATAAAGAATTGCTCTAACAAGCACATACAAAACATCTTGTTTGCTATTTTAATATCATCTTAGATTATTTTCTTTGGATGACCCACAAGTCTATGGTTTCTTGAGAACTTAAATTTTTCTAAAACAAGATTTTAAAGCTCTTATGGCTGTGGAGATGATTCCTTCCCTAACTTTCTATATTTTGAAAAGGCAAACAGATATTTTTTAAATTATATTGGGTTTTTTAAGCTTATCTTTCTAGAATCAGGGAAATTTAGCCCGGAAGGACCTCCTGCACGTCATCTAATCTAAACTGGTACTCAGAGTAGGGCCCAATATCAAAGTGAGATGAAGCTGCTCAGCACCAAGGACACTGATTCCCCAGCCTCTGAAGCACTCATGCCTGTGCTTCATCACCCTTCTGATTAAAAGGTTTAACACTTTGTTAAAAGTGTTTGTATAAATATTAATGCATTTTACAATTAATACATTAGTGTTACAGCACCATTAATATCTTACTTTAATTGTAAAAAAAAAAAAAAAAAAAAAAGCATAACTTAACATGCATTATGTGTCAATTAAATAAAGTATATTCTACATAACATCATTGTATTTATAATATATCCTATAGCATAACCTAATTACCAGGCAGCCTTGGGAAGCTTTATGGGGTTTTGCTCAATATTCAGAGAATTAAAGCTGTAATTTTGAGAGAGATATAGTGTAGAATTCTTACAGCCCAAAAAGATCAATTCCACACCCTACAGACAAGCTAGGCACTATTTCATTCTAGAGATACAGCTGCAGGAGGTGTTAAGGTCATCACTTTATAGCTGAAGGAATACAAGGGTGATACTTCCTGAGCAGCTTCAATTGGCTCTTTCTCCTTGGCTCTCAACCAAGTCCTTTCCAAAACACAGTCCTCACACAAATAAATCACAACACTGCTTGTTGTGGCCTTGCTATTGCTTTTCTAAGTAGTGATAAAGAGCTCATAGTACCAGGGGTCAGGTAGCTCTTCTAAATTCAGTTATAACAGGTTTATTTTATTGAAAGGACAGTTTTCCCTAGATGGCTTATCTACAGGAGATTTTTAACAGCAAAACTACAATGATATAATTTGATTGCCATAATGATACCCTATAATTTTCCATAGCAAACCTAGTCACACAGGGACACACTTGCCTAACTACCAATGCACCTTTGCTGGTAAACTTCCTCATGTAGTGAACACCTCACTGGTGTTCATTTTGACTTCCAGTTCCACAACGAAGTCCTTTTGATCCCAGCCCTTCCTGCAATGATTCTTAAGGCAAACAAATTTGACCTTGGAAATCAACATAATTACAAATCTAACATGCAAATGGAAAGATCCTAGCTAAGAAAAAGCAATGCCAAAGCTTGGGGTGTTCCTGCAACCACAGGCAGCACCACCTGCATCAAAATTTAAGAGCTCAAACAGAATCTGCCCCTACATTCCCAGAGCATGCTGGGGCTCAGACTTTCCTACAAGCATCACTGGGTTTTATGGCAAGAGACTGACAGCCCCCTGTGCCTTCTGGTCCAATCACTAAAATTACTGAAATCAAATTTGTGCCATTTCTCAAGGGCCATAGACCAACTTATTCATGTGTTGCTAAAACGATGTAATCAACATGATATCCTTATGCAACAGGGAAAGGAGTCAGGAGCTGGATGCACTTCTCTCAGGACATGCTCTGAGCTCACTCAGTGTCTCACTTCTTATTCAAGAGGCCAAGAACGTTTTATGGTGATCAGCACCTTAGCCTACCTAACCCATTACTAGAATAGCATATGACAGCAGAGAATTTGCACTCCAATGGCTTGTGTGGTCAATCTTCAAAAGAAGGCTTCAGGGAGACCTTATTGCCATGTTCCAGTATTTAAAGGGTGGTACCAAGAAGACAGAGACTCCCTATTTACAAGGAGTCACATGGAAAAGACAAGGGGTAACGGGCACAAGTTGCTCCTGGGGAGATTCCAATTGGACAGATGAGGTAAATTTTTCACCATGAGGACAGTCAAACATTGGAATAGTCTCCCAAGGGAAGTGGTAGATTCCCCCACATTGGACAGTTTTAAGACTCAGCTTGACAGGGTGCTGAGCCACCTCATATAAACTCGAGTAGTACCTAGAAAGGTTATACCAGATGACTCTTGACGTCCCTTCCAACCTGGCATTCTATGAATCACTGTCACAATTTCCCCATGCCCAGGGCAGGAGAACCTTGTAAGTCTCTGCCAGGCACCTCTTTGTTTCCAGCAAGTCCCTTCTTAGGCTCTTCTTAGCCCTATCACCCACAGAGAATTCAATGCTGGTGAGCACAGTGCCCATCAGCAGTCTTCTGGTGCACCCTCATGCCCCATAAATGCACCATTTATTATTTCCTCTAGTATTTTGAAACTGTGGGACTCCCCAGGTCACCACATATCAAAGAAAACACAGTCCCAGATCTTCTCTGGAAATAGGAAATATTCAGCATCTTTCATGAAAGTAGCTGCTGCATATCAGGTCTCTGTGACAGCTCCTTCGTGTCCCCAGAAGCGTGATGGTGAGAGACAGAGCACCAACCTGGGAAGGTTGGAGACTATCCAGTTTAACCAAAACACACATTTTCACCAGTGAAAACACAGGGGGAAGGGTTTGTTTTCTGTATTAGAAACACGCGGTGAGAGAAATACGAACCAGCCTTGCTATAACCATGCACCTCTGCAGAGCTACAGCAAAAGTGCCTAAAAACAGCCTGGCCTTTGCCCACAGCTTGACTGGCAGTGACAGGGAAGTATTCTGTTACCACTCAAATGAAAAGAAAGCTTTTTGCACAGCATATCACACTGGGACAAAGAAAACTGTTATTTGACCACATGACTGACAGACAAGACTTTATGCACACTGACCAATTCTTTAAGCAAATCAAGAACTAAGTCATGACAATCTGTCCAGGGCTAAGAAACACCAACACTAAATAAACAGGTTTCTGCCCATTTGGGGGAACTTATTCTGACAAGACTAGGAGTGCAGAAAGACAGCAGCTTTGTTTAGACTAGGGCAAAAGGCAGGAGTGAACGCAAAAGTACATAACTCTACAGGAGCTGCTGCTATAGCCATCACAAGCAGATGTGAGTGCTTTGCACACAGTGCCAGAAGCCAACTCTGGGGCTTTCAGAGTGACCTCCACATCCCTGAAAAAAAAGTAGATTTGAACTGGCAGGTCAAAATGTTGAACAATTCCTGCAATCCCAGAGAGGAAATCTGAAATCCTGTTACCACGCATGAAATAATACAGCCTGACTTACATGTGCAAATACCATCTTGGCAGCCAAGAGTTCTCCTACAGGAAAATACTTCCAGTCAGGCCATAGTCTCCCTCACTGATTTTAACAAGCACTTCAATGCTCCAGTGGTCATTTTTATGCAAAACATTTTTGTATCGCAAACTGTGAAATTCAAGGCCTCCCTCATTTGAGGTTGTGTAATAAGGGGGTAGGCAATTTTCATGCTCGAGCAGGTCAAATCAATCTAGATTGCTTGGCCACCTAGCAATTTTTCCACTGAAGAAGCAGGAAATTTTTCAGGACAATGATAACTTGCTCTCTGTGGTGGGAAGGGCAACTACTGCCCATAGACATACGGTGTGAGCTCAGCTGAGACACCAGAGAATCCACAGTTGTGGTTCCCATCCAGATTAGAGATGTTGTGCTTAATTCTCCCAGAACTCACCTCCCAAGAAAATGAAAAAATTAGGCAAAATCTTGTTTCCAACACTGGGATTTTAACATATCCCTTTTTCTTTTGCTTTAAATTCCATATTTTATTTATTTATTCTTACTCGGGGTAGATTTGACAAATGTAATGAAAGCAGCAGCTCTGGAATGAACCTGCATCCTTTTCCCCAGGACCTGCAATAAGAACTATGATGCTGCCCTCTGCATGACCTTTGCCTGTGAAATGCATATATCTCTCTGCTTTGGCCAGGCCTTGGCAGCTTTATGAACCCCAAGAGAGGAAAGGAAATGAAGAGAGACTGAGACAAGATAGAAAAGGCTAAACAGTGAAAGGAAGAAGCAGGGGAGGGGGGAAAGAAGGAAATTAAAAAGGGAAAACAAAAGGAGGAACAGAGCAGAATAGACATATAAAAAAATTCCTCTTTCTCATTTGTTCATTAGAAGTGTGGTCATGGGAGGTTATCTTGCCAGCAAGAACCAACTGGAAGCACCTGGGAGGCTGGATCACTTTAGCAAAGGTAGGGAAACTGGAGAAACAAGAGCTCAGCCTTAACATGCTAAAGAGAGGAAAAGTGAAAGATTCAAAGCAAGAATATCCATCTGTAAGTGACCTCTCATTATGTTACCCTTATGATCAAGTATTCCTGCCTGCAGAAAGGACTGTGTTACCCAGAGATAAAAGTTATCCAGGAGAAAAGGGAGCTCAGGCTGATCTTAAATGAGAAAAAAAATAAGAAGGTAGAAAAGTAGGTTTGTATGAGTTTCCCCTACTTTCTAATACACCCTGTCTCTGATGACTTGGCTACAAACCTCAAATATTGCCTTAACAGAACATGCAGTGTCCTGCTTATGCAACAACCAGGCAAAACGGCCAGATCAGCATCTTCTGTTTAAGCCATTGACTTCAACCAAGAGGGAATTTATTATTCGCCA
>NW_009954102.1:5384191-5386406 GCF_000747805.2 Chaetura pelagica | reverse complement strand
CTGATTTATTTTTTTAGATGGATATAAATAATACTAACAAAAGACAGGCATCCTGAGCATTACCAGTTGGAGCTCTACTTCCTACATGCTCCTCCTTGGAAGAGGCATTGCAGGAATGGACAGAAAATTAGCACTTGGAGTTAAGGAAGGATGGTCTTTGTACCTTGGGTTAAGGACAAAGCACAAATGCAGGAGCTTCATTTCTGCCTGCTAATCAAGCTATATCTTCCCAGTGCTGAAGTGCAAAACCTGGTCTGTCTCAAAATATCTCACCAATTTCACAATAGTTTTATTTTTCCTGAAGAATCATGTCACTATATCACAGAACTTCTGCTATTCTTGTCAAGACTTTTAAAATTACTGGCTAAACTATTTTTTTCCTTGTTTAGACTTCATTGTCAAGACCTATTAGATCCCAGTTGTCAGATTTTGTTCTTCTTTGCACTGGGGGAAGGTAGCTTTTTTTCCTAGCTAGGCAGAGCTGTAGTGGGGAAGCAAACCTCAACTTAGAAGACTGTCCCTTAGACCAACCATGCATGGGGTGGTGAGCTATCATCTGAGCTTTCCCCATGCAGTCAGTAGGAAGAAGAAAGCACTGGCAGGTGTGAAACATTTTATTCCAAAGTAGATGTGTAACTGAGAACAGGAGTAGAGGTCAGACAGAACATGTCTGAAACTAGTTTGCCCCCCTTTCCTGACTATAAAGGGATCCCCATCTGACTAGCTCAGACAAAGATGAACTGGTCATTGTGTACCACAGGACTAAGAAATGGCTTCACGACCTTCTTCTGATAAGGGTTTCCCAAGGTGGAGCTCAGCTTGGGTGAGAAATGTCAGTACAGTGGCAACTCACTGCCCTGGTCCCTCTGGAGTCCCACAGAAGAAGGAGGGTTTGGGCCACAGCCAGTGCTGTGGTTGCTAGTGCTGGAACATGGTCTTTGGAAGAACTCTGGCATTCTTCAGCCTCTGAAGCCTTGCTGACACCACAACTTTTGCCTTTAGTACCTAACCTTAAAGTGATCCCACATAAAACAAGACTGGCGTTTATGTAGTTAGTATAGTTAGCATAGAGGTTTAACCATACTAGTTATGGTCAGCTTCTCGGGACCAAAGAGCCATCCACAGACAGCTTCTATCAACCTCTCTCCTGATGCCATCAAGAAAGGTCATCTGTGGCTACCAGCCACAGGGCCAGAGGAGAGGTCCCAGCACACTTCATGTGGTATCATCCCTGCACACCAGTTTCCCAAATAACAGCTAAAGATGGTCCCATTTCTATATCCACAGGCAGGCCAGGAAAAAATAAGGACCTGTTAATGTGAAGTAACATGAGCCACAGAATGACTGGAGATAAAAAGAGATAAAAATGCATCCTGATTTTTAATCAGGAGCACTCAGTAGCACTTCAGGACCTGACAAAGGCAATGAAAGGATGAACAAAGGGAGGGAACTGCTTAACCTGGAATATAAGTTAATTATAATGAAAACATGTGACTAACAGAGAAAAGACAGAACAGCCCCATTCCACCACACTACCACCACCATCTCTATAAAGGCAATCAGCAAAAACACAAAAGGTATTTTTCCACAGGGACCCTTTTCTCCCCACCTCTCACTGAGGCCATTCCCCATATTTGCAGCTTCTTTCAAGGACAGAAATAATATTTGGCTTCCTTGGCAACAAAGAACAAAGAGACAATAGAAATCCAACAGTGGAATTTATTAAGGCTCATACTACACTACCCCCTTGTATGGGGACAGGAACCAGGCAGAGCAGAGTGGCCCCAGCTCAACAGCAGCTAGAAAAGCTTTTTTTGGCTAAAAGCTGTTTGTGCTGCTTTGATACAGAGCAGTTGTTTTGACTCCTAGGCTAGAGAAGCAGATTTCTTTTGAAGAGTAACACTTTGAAGGGCTCTTTGCCTCACAGCTGTAACAGCAACGACATCCACAGCACACATTTTTCTCCTACCTATTGTATTACATACCACAACACATCACAGGCCAAAACAGTTTCAGGGCTGGCTGCTGCTAAATTCGGTGAGAATTGTGCTCATATATGGACAGCATTACAGCTAAAGGCTGTGATTAAAGTATAAGACCTGGGAGAATTTCCCAGTCCCTGGATCTGAGTGCATATAGCAGTCCCATACTGGAACCAGACACACCATCCCTCCCGAGAAAAGGTGGTATTATTATTATTATTATTATTATTAAT
>NW_009954102.1:5369530-5382689 GCF_000747805.2 Chaetura pelagica | reverse complement strand
GCAGGAATGATGGTTTCACAGGTGAACTGGTTAATTTTTTTAGATGGATATAAATAATACTAACAAAAGACAGGCATCCTGAGCATTACCAGTTGGAGCTCTACTTCCTACATGCTCCTCCTTGGAAGAGGCATTGCAGGAATGGACAGAAAATTAGCACTTGGAGTTAAGGAAGGATGGTCTTTGTACCTTGGGTTAAGGACAAAGCACAAATGCAGGAGCTTCATTTCTGCCTGCTAATCAAGCTATATCTTCCCAGTGCTGAAGTGCAAAACCTGGTCTGTCTCAAAATATCTCACCAATTTCACAATAGTTTTATTTTTCCTGAAGAATCATGTCACTATATCACAGAACTTCTGCTATTCTTGTCAAGACTTTTAAAATTACTGGCTAAACTATTTTTTTCCTTGTTTAGACTTCATTGTCAAGACCTATTAGATCCCAGTTGTCAGATTTTGTTCTTCTTTGCACTGGGGGAAGGTAGCTTTTTTTCCTAGCTAGGCAGAGCTGTAGTGGGGAAGCAAACCTCAACTTAGAAGACTGTCCCTTAGACCAACCATGCATGGGGTGGTGAGCTATCATCTGAGCTTTCCCCATGCAGTCAGTAGGAAGAAGAAAGCACTGGCAGGTGTGAAACATTTTATTCCAAAGTAGATGTGTAACTGAGAACAGGAGTAGAGGTCAGACAGAACATGTCTGAAACTAGTTTGCCCCCCTTTCCTGACTATAAAGGGATCCCCATCTGACTAGCTCAGACAAAGATGAACTGGTCATTGTGTACCACAGGACTAAGAAATGGCTTCACGACCTTCTTCTGATAAGGGTTTCCCAAGGTGGAGCTCAGCTTGGGTGAGAAATGTCAGTACAGTGGCAACTCACTGCCCTGGTCCCTCTGGAGTCCCACAGAAGAAGGAGGGTTTGGGCCACAGCCAGTGCTGTGGTTGCTAGTGCTGGAACATGGTCTTTGGAAGAACTCTGGCATTCTTCAGCCTCTGAAGCCTTGCTGACACCACAACTTTTGCCTTTAGTACCTAACCTTAAAGTGATCCCACATAAAACAAGACTGGCGTTTATGTAGTTAGTATAGTTAGCATAGAGGTTTAACCATACTAGTTATGGTCAGCTTCTCGGGACCAAAGAGCCATCCACAGACAGCTTCTATCAACCTCTCTCCTGATGCCATCAAGAAAGGTCATCTGTGGCTACCAGCCACAGGGCCAGAGGAGAGGTCCCAGCACACTTCATGTGGTATCATCCCTGCACACCAGTTTCCCAAATAACAGCTAAAGATGGTCCCATTTCTATATCCACAGGCAGGCCAGGAAAAAATAAGGACCTGTTAATGTGAAGTAACATGAGCCACAGAATGACTGGAGATAAAAAGAGATAAAAATGCATCCTGATTTTTAATCAGGAGCACTCAGTAGCACTTCAGGACCTGACAAAGGCAATGAAAGGATGAACAAAGGGAGGGAACTGCTTAACCTGGAATATAAGTTAATTATAATGAAAACATGTGACTAACAGAGAAAAGACAGAACAGCCCCATTCCACCACACTACCACCACCATCTCTATAAAGGCAATCAGCAAAAACACAAAAGGTATTTTTCCACAGGGACCCTTTTCTCCCCACCTCTCACTGAGGCCATTCCCCATATTTGCAGCTTCTTTCAAGGACAGAAATAATATTTGGCTTCCTTGGCAACAAAGAACAAAGAGACAATAGAAATCCAACAGTGGAATTTATTAAGGCTCATACTACACTACCCCCTTGTATGGGGACAGGAACCAGGCAGAGCAGAGTGGCCCCAGCTCAACAGCAGCTAGAAAAGCTTTTTTTGGCTAAAAGCTGTTTGTGCTGCTTTGATACAGAGCAGTTGTTTTGACTCCTAGGCTAGAGAAGCAGATTTCTTTTGAAGAGTAACACTTTGAAGGGCTCTTTGCCTCACAGCTGTAACAGCAACGACATCCACAGCACACATTTTTCTCCTACCTATTGTATTACATACCACAACACATCACAGGCCAAAACAGTTTCAGGGCTGGCTGCTGCTAAATTCGGTGAGAATTGTGCTCATATATGGACAGCATTACAGCTAAAGGCTGTGATTAAAGTATAAGACCTGGGAGAATTTCCCAGTCCCTGGATCTGAGTGCATATAGCAGTCCCATACTGGAACCAGACACACCATCCCTCCCGAGAAAAGGTGGTAGTATTATTATTATTATTATTATTATTATTATTATTATTATTATTAATCTTCAAGCAGCTTGGTTTGATAATGTGTCCTCCTACATTCTCCTGGTTTGGGACAGGACAGGGAACTGCACCCAGTTATTCTTCTGCTGAGTCTAATGTTATGCTTTTCCATCACATTAAGGAACACTTCTGAAACTGTGTAAATCATCTGCATGTTTTGCAGATGATACAGAACTTGAAGGAGCAGTTCATAGACCAGATGGTTGTTCCATCATTCAGAGGGACCTCAACAATCTGGAGAAATGAGCAAACAGAATATCATTAGTTTTAACTAAAGGAAAATGCCAAGTCCTGCTCACAAGGAGGTGTATCCCTATGAATTGTTACAGGCTGGGGACCAACAGGCTGGAAAGCAGCTTTGTAGAAAAGAACCAGGGGGTCCTGGTGGATGCCAAGTTGACCACAAGTCAGTAATATGCTCTTACAGCAAAGATATTCATTAGTAGGAGTATCAGCAGCAGGTGAAGAGAGGTAAACCTACCCCTTAGCACTGGTGAGACCTTGCTGGAATGTTGTGCTCAGTTCTAGATTCCCCAGTGCAAAAGAGACATGGACATACTGGTGTAAATCCAGAGAAAGGCCACAAAGAAGATGAAGGGACAGGAGTATCTGTCACATGAGGAAAGGCTGAGAGAACTAGGACTGATTAGCCTGGAGAACAGAAGGTTCAGGGGCATCTTGTCATTGTATATAAACAACTGATGAGAGAGAGTGAAAAAGACAAAGCCAGATTATTCTCAGTCATATCCCATGAATGGACAAGAGGCAATGGGCACAAACTGAAATACAGGAAATTCCGCTTAAACACACATGTATAACTATGAGTGTGGTCAAACACTAGAATGGGTTACCTAGAGAGGTTGTGGAGCCTCCAACCTTGCAGATATATCAAAATCCAACTAGACACAGCCCTCAGCAACCTCCTGTAGGACACCCTGCTCTAAGCAGGTAAATTGGACTAGACAATCTCAAGAGTCCTAGAATCATATAGAATATCTCAAGTTGGAAGGACCCATAAGGATCACCAAGTCCTACTCCTTGCTCCTCACAGTACTACTTAAAACTAAACAATATGGCAAAGAGATTAATCCAGAAGCTCCTTGAACTCCTTGAACAGGCTTGGTGCCGTGACCACTTCCCCAGGGAGCCTGTTCCGCTGACTGACCACCCTCTCAGTGAAGAGCTTTTCCCTAATTTCCGGTCTGAACTTCCCCTATGCAGTTTCATTCCACTGCCTCAGGTCCTACTGCTGGTCACCAGAGAGGGGAGATCAGCACCGCTCCCTCTGCTGCCCCATGTTACTGCAGCAGCCAAGTCAGTAGGCTCCTCTCATTAGCAGATAAAGAAATAGTGGAAGGGAACATGTCTGTCAAAGTCACATCAGGATTGACCTTTGCAAAGAGCACAGCCTTCAGCACTGGGTGGCATGTTTATTAACCCAGTCTATCAATCTGCTTACAGTATCTGTCCCTCTTTCCATAGCCTGGAGCTGTGGTACTGAGGTGGATTGTATTAAGCAGAGTTGAAGACAAAGGAGGGAGAGAAGTGAAACAGGAGAATGCTGGAGAGCACGGGGATGAAAGACACACAGGAAGGCATTGGATTAATGGACAAGCATTTATGTTGTGATCAGCTAATGCACAGAGATTAGCATGCAAGGTATTTTCTGAAGAAAAAAAAAACATGAAAAAGTCCTGTCAGCCACAAAGTGATGTACAAAAGACAAAACAGCCAAATGTCTAGGAAGCTGTAACTCCATCTTCCCTTCACTGTCTCTCACCCTCCAGGCTGGAGAGGGGGGTAAGCCAGAAGAAAGGTCAGGAGATAAAAACAACAGTGGGGAACTGGCAGAGTGCCTCAGGTTCTGTGGAGCAGAACTGTCCCTCACAGAGGATAAACCAAGGGCACAAAGCTTGGGTTTCCACAACCCTCACCTTACCAACAAGATAAACTTCTTGGATGCAATTTCAGTGTAGGCATTACTTTCTCTGCATCAAGAAACCACAGAACTGAATCTTGGCTAAGCAGAGGGAAACAGCACCAAAACCCTCCTTCATGTTGTTTTTAAAGTCATAGGCATTAAGCAGAATTATTCTCCAGAGGGAAACAGAGCATTTAAGTGGGTTGGAAACCTTCCTTAGAACTGGAAAGAGTAGGACAGCAAAGAATAACTGCCAAAAACAAACTAACAATTCCAAAGAGCACCCTCCAGAGCTTAGTGACTCTAAGATCTCATGAGACTGAAATCATTCCTCCCAGCAATTCTCATTCCCCACAGGAAAAGACAAAAATGGGAGCCTTCTGAGATACTTATCTTAGTAGATCCATCTGAAACCAACAGATAAAAGAGACTGATCTGCTACTCAGACCCTCATATAAAGCTCATTGATCCAGGGATTTCCAAAATCAACAGCCTGAAGAGTCTTTCAACAACCTGTCCAACCCCAGGCAGAAGGGCTGGTGGGAAGAATTGTTACATCTGTTTCTTTCTGTCAAGGCACCAGACCCAACAACAGTGCAATCAAATTATACTTCGTTCACACTTGACACAGCCTGGGTATCAAGATGTTTTTCAGACGACCTCGAGTATGACAGGACCATAAACATTTGCATATAGGCAGCTCTCAGCATAGCTCCTGTGCAGACAGGACCCATGGCTGTCATCAGGTTCCCATGGCCATGCCAATTCCTCACAGAGTTCTCACCCCGAATCACTAGGGAAGATTGAAGGGCACAGTGTTCCCAAAGAGTGCTGGAGGTAGGTGAGTCACAGAACCCTTCCAAAAAAAAAAAAGAAGAAAGGCTTGTGCTGGCTGGAACTTCACAAAGTGCTTAACTAGTATGTACATGAGTAAAAAGAGTAATATTGGCTTTTTCCATTGGAAGTCAATGTGAAGGGGAAGAGAGATGGATCAGACATTAACGAAATCCCCACTCTGAACACTGAGTCGTCTTGGTTGTATTGATATTTCAGATCCCTAAGCTCGTGGTGTGAGTTGGTGGAAATCTTGTTGAAATAGCTGGCTTCAGAGGGACAAAAGCAACAGCATGACATGGTAGTGCTCTTCATCCCAGTAACTGCCACGTGCAAGCTTGCAAACACTGCAAACAACTTCCTTGTTGAACATTGGTTGTGCTCAAGGATGAGAAGTTACCTATTTGATTGAAATGACACCAGAAGACAGCTGGGTCTCCAAGGAGTGCCTTCTAACAAAAACAATGTCCCAAAACTTTGACCAGCCAATCTACTCAAAACAATAGAGCTGTCATTTTGCTCTCTTTACCCTAAACTCAGAAGCTGGAAGTACAGTAGAGCTGTGGTTTTGCACTCTTTACCATAAATTCAATTCAGAAGCTGGGAGACTTTTATAACTCAAACCCAGTTTGATGTTTTCAGGTGATCTTGAGCTTTAAAAACCACAAAAATCCCCATATACCTGCACCATGTCACACTCCTCAAAATCCCCTCTGAAAAGGTTTCAATCAGCTGGCAAAGCATCCATGCACCTGAAAACTGGTGTTCTCCAGAGTAAACACAGAAAATTGGATTTTACCCAGTTCTAATGTGGGTGATACAAAGTTTATCTACCTCTCCCTTCCCTGCCTTCAATACTAAAAAAATTAGCCACTGTAATACCCAGAAAACATCCTCATTCAAACCCAAACTCCCACACCACTGAGCAGACAACAGTACATCTGCTCTATCCTGCCCACCCACCCCTATACAAAGCAGATATAAGTTGAGACAAATTATTTATGTAAGGATGGATGCATCGGGTAGGCAACCTCTTGATATTAAGGCATTTAAATTAACATCAAAACCTGAATTTCCAACGTTTGCATTTCTTGAAAGTCAATAGAGAGAAATGGGCCCCTCCCAAGGGCAATTTGTGGGCTCTTCTTAAATCTTTTGAGGACATTGTTTAATCTCCATTCTTGGTCATATTCAAAACTCAGCTGAACAAGACCCTGAGCAACTTCAAAACTGTTGTGGTCATAACTTTGTTCCAGCTCCAGGAAATCACTCAAGAGATATCTTAAGCACGTGCTGAAATCCTCCTCACTTCAGCAGCCAAGGGACTGATGACCCCTATCTACCCAGCACTCATGAAAATCACAGTAAAACAGAGATGATGAAAAACTGGGAAGAGATCACCAAGAGAACCACCAAGATGATTGGAGGGCTGGACTACATAACACATAAGGCTAAGGTAAGTATGTTTGCTTAGTCTGGCAAAGATTAAGGGGAGCACCTAGTTGCAGACTTACACTTCCCAATGGGGTCAGTTATTGAAAAGAAAGCCAAATCCTTCCCAGAAGTGCACAGAGAAAGGACAAGAAGCAAAAGTCACAAGCTACAACAAGGGAAAATCCAACCAAATATAACAAAACAATTTTTCACCACCAGAGAGGTTAAGTCCTGGAGCAGGTTGCCCAGAAAGCCTATGGAAAATCCATCCTTGAGCTATTTTCAGGCTCAGCTGGGCAAGGTCACAAGCACCCTAACACGACTTTGAGGTCCACCTTGCCTTAAGCAAGGATTTGACTAGAAGACTTCTAATTGTCCCTCCCACCCTTAATCCATTTATGATTCTGTGATTGAGTTCCAGTCCCTTGAAAGCATTTAATTTTCTAGTACAGGCCACAGAGTACAACTGCTATCCACAGGATAGGAATGATTTCCTGAGTCAGGGATTTGTTCCTTTACCTTCTCTTCCTCTAACCTAGTTAAATCAAAGTTTCTCTTGCCAAAAAAAATAGAATGTTTTATTGAATAATTTTGAGAATTAAAGCTTGTAATACTACATTAATTTCTCTATCCTGTGGAGTGTAACATTCTCTCTCCTGCTTATCTTCAGGCAGCTCATAAGATTTTCATAATTTTCATACTCAGAATTGAGACTAGGCTGAGAATTAGTTTTAATGTATAATCCTTAAAATCATATTTCATACTGCACCTTGCACTTCTCTGAGGACAGAGGCACACAGCACATTACATTGAAACTGGCTCAGTGGCAACAAAAGGTGGTTTTGTACTGAGGAATGGCATGTTGCCTGGGAATGGGCCAGAATAACAAATGGATAAGACAGGTTTTGCCTGCTATGAAGTATTGAATCTCAGCTGATAGTGGAACTATCACCTTTCTCAGAAAAGCACTGTGATCTCAGCTTTGCTGTTCCTTAACCATAAAATGTAAATGACCCAGGGACAAAAGGAGAGACTGGCATAAATCCGATTCAGCCTGGAGGCTCAGGAAGGGCATTTCCTAGACAGTTCCTAAAATTAAGCAGAACAATATGCAGCTTTCCCAGTCCTAGAGACAAGTGGGTCTCTGGAGCAGTGAAGCACAGAGGACTAGATTCAGAAACCCCTCTAAAGCAGCCATTGTCTGCACATGAGTTCCCTCATTAAAACAGATGCCAGGACTCCCTTATTTTAGGCCAGTCGACCACTGGACACTGAAGAAGAGTGAGGGCTGGAAGACTTAGCTTGAGTAGCAAAAGCCAGTAATTTAGAAAGTCCTCAAGAATACCAAACCCACTGTTATTTGGGTCCCTCTCTTTTCACTGAGCTGAGCTATTTGGATTAGTTCAGGCTCTGGACACATCCTGATGCCCACAGTTGGTCCCCTTTGTATGAGGCAGCGTGGGAACCAGGGGCAGTCCCAGCTGAGAAATTACTGCCTTCTCTGCAAGCAAGTGGGGGGAATGGGTCCTTCAGCCATGGCCCAGAGGACCCACTAGCACCAGGCAGTTTTCAATCTAAGGCTTAATGCTCACTCCAGGTTAAGGAGAGGCATTTTCTAGGCATTTGTAGACCAGCTCTGAAACAAACACTGCAGTCCTGACCCCGCTAGAGAAAATGTGTTCAGGGTCACCCACTTAATACTGCCAGCTTACTGAGCTGTGTGGGAGTACCATCACCCCAGGATCCCACTGCCATCCATGGAGACAGAGGGGCACTTCAGAAGGGCAACTCAGCCTGTCTTAAGGTGTCTGGATCCCTCCACAGATCACAGGTATGCCCAGGCCACACACATTCCCAACACAGACATCACCTTCATATACAGGAGCACAGCACTGCACTTCTCTTCGTGCTGTTTAGACCTTTGACAGATGTGAATCCCTCTAAAGATAGGATTCAACACCCTAATAGTGTCTGAATAACAGCTTTACAGATCTGAACTGTGATTGTTTTAAATTCCATGCCATTGATCCAGGGTATAGCTTGGGAAAAGTCACCATGTCCCTGCTCTTCAGAGTTGCATGTGATGGACGAGGGTGAGGGGTAGTTCATGGAGGAGGAGAAGCAATTACCAAACAATTCTATCATAATGCCTGTCACAAGAAAGATTATATCAGACCTTTGACATCAGAAGTGCACAGAGAAAAGGAAATTGATCCAATTTGGGATTTTAAAAATAATAAAAATTAAATAAATACCAGCAACATTGTCAAAACAGACATTTAAAGTTCATTTATCTCCTAACTCTTTGTCTATAATCCTTTTTCAGAAGAGAAGTCAACTAAGCTAATTAGTCCAAAAGTTTACAAGGAAGCAAGTAAGAGATGATAGAAAAAGACTATTCCTTAAATCCATAGAGATAACAAGGGAAGCTTCACTTAGCATTAGACCATCAGTTTCCCCAAACCATCCCCTCTTTGTTTTATTGCTAAGACTAGCAAATTCCCTGTAGTTCTTGGTTACAGTGGGAACAAAGTGATTAGCAAATGCACTGCTTTTAATTAGCACACTTACTCAAAGAAAGATGCTCACCTACCAAGTGGTAATGATAAATAATTGTCCTTTTTGTGCTGGGCTAAGTGTGTCCCCCCTGATCCCTATGGCAGAGAAAGGAGGAGGCAGCAGCAGAGGAAGAGTGGGCAGTACCTTTTCCACTCACTGCAGCCTTCCAGACTTTTCCCAGGATGAAAACTGGATCAGCAGAGGTAAGAACTGTCCAGTGCTAGTGGGTCCTCTGGGCCATGGCTGAAGGACCCATTCCCCCCACTTGCTCATGGAGGAGAAGGCAGTAATTTCTAGGCTGTGACTGCCACTGCTGGCCCTTGTTGCCAGGCTGCCTCATGCAGAGGGATGTGAGAAGACAAGGGGAACTGACACATTTGTATGCAAAAAAAAAGCCATAAATTCAATCAGCAATGACCTGACTGACTATCCACTGCAGGCAAAGGACAGAAACATCTGTTTTTCTTTTTTATATCTTTTGCCCTTCCCCATGAAGATGAAGGAAAATTCATGGCTGAGGTTTCTACCTTTTCTAACTCCCATATATGCCTGAGGCATGCAGCCCATCAGTTACAATTCAGACAGGCTAACTCAGCACCCTAACTAGTGGGTCATATGCGGTCAAGAGCACAAGGAGCTGCTCTGGGCAGTCAGGCACAGTTTCCTTGCCCAGACAAGACAGAGAAACAGAGCCCATCACTCACATCATCAGAAGAAAGTGCCAAATGTATCAGTTGTGGCAACTGTCTTCCACTGGCTAAATGAGGCAGCAATGACAAGTGATCCCAGTCAACACAGCAGAAAAAGCAGTGGGAGCTGTTTTGGAGAAAGGCTTCACCCAGAAAATGGCCAGTTTGCATGACAGGCAAGAAATGAGGCTTGTATCAATAAAGGAGGAGAGAAGACTTGTGCCTGCTTTTCCCCCAGTCTGTTTTGCACGTTAATAATCCCACCTACACATTAAGGGGTTTGTGGCTTCAGACATTCACTATCCTTGTGTTATATCACACTACAGGCTCTAGGAAAATTCACCCTAACAGCAGCACTGGTCTTTCTGGAAGCTCTCACCACTAAGGGAGCCTCACAAAGACTCTCAGGAAGGAGGATTTGCAGGGGATTAGGATTAAGCCAGTTTCAGTTGCTGAAAACTGAATTTCTGCCCAGGGAATTAGGGCTGGGATAGCAAACTATTTGGCTTTCTTTTGCTTATGTCTTTCACTACCAAACTTCAGAGCATGCTACAGAGGCAGAAATAAGAAGCTAGACCTTCTGCTGCCAACAGAGCCAAACAGTGCCTGAATGAGAGTCATCCAAGAGGCAAGGAATAGCTCCTCCCAGAGCGAGGACACTTGGAGGCTGAGGGAGAAATTAAGACTGACCTCCACCACTTTGTCTGCAAAGGTCTGCACAGGGTCACTTGAACAAAATCATCACAGAGACCACTGGAGCACAAGTGAGACCATCCCAGTTTTGCTTGGGACAGAGCTCAGTCCACACCATATTACACATTTTGCTCTTATGTTACAGGAATGTGAGCACTGCAACTTTAAAATATCTGAATGTGCCAAGAATGGGCCACTGTCTAATGGATAAAGTGCTGGACTGCGTTTCTGAGGCTCCAGCCAAATCACTGAACTTCTTCATGGTGTCCTAGAAGACTTCTTCATTTTCTTTCATATACATTACTTCTCATTCTGTCCTCTCCCTTTATGACCCAGATTTTGTCCCTCAAAGTCTCTCAGTCACCAGGTGCTCCTACAGTCCCTGTTTTGTCTCCAATATTAGAGCACTGATACCTCAGCACTAACACTAATAATTTCTGAATCCACCCTCTGCTGCAGTTGCTTTTACAGTCTGTAGGACAAAGAACACACACCTACATGAAGACCAACACTTAGATACTGAGAACTATTAGGCAGGCTTTGAAGAATACATGAGCTAGAGGAGTCACCCAGAAAAATGCAGTCTCTCACTATCCATCCACTTTGCAGGAAGGCTGTGCCAGGCATTGCCCTCTTAGCAAAGGCCTTATGACCAGGGAAAAAAATAAATTCCCAACTCCAACAAATAAGTCTCTTGGTTTCAATGAACTTCCCTTGCTTTTCTGTGCTGGTTCAGCTACCTTCTGCTTGTCTGTGATTTGTTCACTTGCAAGACTTTCTTTCAAAACCCCCAAAGATGGTTTCTTCTGCTGTAGGTACAGAGAAAAGAGCCTATTGAGTTTAAATTAGCCTCAGAAAATTAAACTTGGCTCAACAGCTTACCAGCACAAAGTGAAAGCTTAACCCAGAAAGGTTTCTAACCTCATAAACCACAAGCTGCTAAAAAAGGGAAGAATCAAGAGACTTTTATAATCCAGCTCTTTGCAAGAGCAGCCACTGGAGTATGTCTGGCAGCTTCAGTCACCCTGGGAGAACAAAATGACAGCAGAGCAGTTCAAGGATCTACAAGTTAGAGCTATTCAATTCCAGAGTGACTAAATATAAAGGGACTTTCAAACATTGATCAAGTGTTAAGTTCAAGACCTGCTGTCATTGCTGACATTGGACACTATCTCAGGCAGGAGCTACTGCTATTAGGTCATCTAGGTCTCAATTCAAGCAAATATTTTATGTATTTGACCTTCAGCTCAGACAAGGTCTCTTTTCCCACATTTCAAGTGAAAGGACAAGAGGAAATGGTCTTAAGTTGCATCAGGGGAGGTTCAGATTGGATATTAGGAAAAATTTCTCCACAAAAAGAGTGGTGAGGCATTGGCAGAGGCTGCCCAGGGAAGTGGTGGAGGCACCATCCTTGGAGTCATTCAAAAAATGTGTGGACTTAGCACTTCAGGACATGGTTTAGCTGGCATGGTGGTGTTGGGCTGCCAGTTGGACTTGCTCTTAGAGGCCTTTTCCAACCTTAATGAGTCTATGATTCTAAGATACATGGAAATATTAACCTGCTTTTAAAAACTAAGCATGCATTTATTCCCTCTTTGCCTTCCATTGTGAAGAGTCCCAGGCTATCCAGGGAGACTGCAACTGGACCAAGAAGAAGAAATAAGGGAAAAAGACAGTAGGATTTTATCAGATAAATCCACAAACCATCCTAGGCACAGACCAACATGGAATGTGCACCTGCTCCCATGATTAGACTTAGGGTACGAAGTTGTTTCAGTCTTCTGAGAATTAGAAGTGTATTCAAAACTGGGGTATGGCATAGGATAAATGCCAGACAGCTAATATGCTGGTTATGCATTTCCATGTATGATGAAGAGGAAACTCAGAACAATTGCCTTGCTTATCATACCACACAGGTAACACCTGCCTGACTCAGTCTCTCCCCACACTGGCCCCCTCCAGCATTTATTCCCACCTCCAGGCTCTGTGTTTTTTTCTAGCAAAAAGCAGTGGAGATTGGCTGTGTGGTTTCATAGAGCAGAGTAATCTTTAGTCCAAACTTGCCTGCTTGATCCTCCTGCCTAACAAAAAGATACAATTCTGCTTTCAGCCTCGTTTACACGGGTGCTTAGAAGCATCTCAGTTCAGACAGCAACAGCTCAAGCCCCCCTGACAAGCAGGGTGAAAGATGTGCCACCCTAACTGCCACAAGCCGTGGGCTCTGGCACAAGCTCACTGGGGAACCACTCACATGTAGCCCTTAATCTGTTCTCTTGCCTTCCACAGTCTCCCATGCAGGCTCAGGGGCAGCCACAGTGAAAGGCACATGCAAAAAGTGAGGACATTTTGTGTGGCAGGCCTGCCTACCTGCCTGGCTATGGGTTGAAAGACCTAGAACACCCTTTTAAAGAACCAAACTGTTTCTACAGGTAAATTTACCAAGAAAAAAACACAGTATTTCCACACTTCCAAACTTGTTTTCATTCTGATTTCATTTTGATGGGGATGTTTCCTGACTCCCAAAGCAACACACTAGAGCAACTACAACCTCAGGACAGATAAATGAGCTGATATGGAAGTTCCTGGGCTGTTCTATTTGGGACAGGTTCTTGTCCATGAATTCTCTATCTTAGGTAACTGCCATAACTGCTGCATTCCCACAGTGAAGATCAGGTAACATCTCATTCACCAAAGGAATATAGCACCAAATGGGAGAACTTCAACTGGGGAGATTCAAAGATGAATGGACTCTACAGATTGGACCTTT
>NW_009954102.1:5316025-5366911 GCF_000747805.2 Chaetura pelagica | reverse complement strand
AAAAAAGAGTTTTTTATAACCCATCTGTGTGCAAGCCCAGCCACTGGAGTATGTCTGGCAGCTTCAGTCACCCTGGGAAAACAAAATGACAGCAGAGCAGTTCAAGGATCTACAAGTTAGAGCTATTCAATTCCAGAGTGACTAAATATAAAGGGACTTTCAAACATTGATCAAGTGTTAAGTTCAAGACCTGCTGTCATTGCTGACATTGGACACTATCTCAGGCAGGAGCTACTGCTATTAGGTCATCTAGGTCTCAATTCAAGCAAATATTTTATGTATTTGACCTTCAGCTCAGACAAGGTCTCTTTTCCCACATTTCAAGTGAAAGGACAAGAGGAAATGGTCTTAAGTTGCATCAGGGGAGGTTCAGATTGGATATTAGGAAAAATTTCTCCACAAAAAGAGTGGTGAGGCATTGGCAGAGGCTGCCCAGGGAAGTGGTGGAGGGACCATCCTTGGAGTCATTCAAAAAATGTGTGGACTTAGCACTTCAGGACATGGTTTAGCTGGCATGGTGGTGTTGGGCTGCCAGTTGGACTTGCTCTTAGAGGCCTTTTCCAACCTTAATGAGTCTATGATTCTAAGATACATGGAAATATTAACCTGCTTTTAAAAACTAAGCATGCATTTATTCCCTCTTTGCCTTCCATTGTGAAGAGTCCCAGGCTATCCAGGGAGACTGCAACTGGACCAAGAAGAAGAAATAAGGGAAAAAGACAGTAGGATTTTATCAGATAAATCCACAAACCATCCTAGGCACAGACCAACATGGAATGTGCACCTGCTCCCATGATTAGACTTAGGGTACGAAGTTGTTTCAGTCTTCTGAGAATTAGAAGTGTATTCAAAACTGGGGTATGGCATAGGATAAATGCCAGACAGCTAATATGCTGGTTATGCATTTCCATGTATGATGAAGAGGAAACTCAGAACAATTGCCTTGCTTATCATACCACACAGGTAACACCTGCCTGACTCAGTCTCTCCCCACACTGGCCCCCTCCAGCATTTATTCCCACCTCCAGGCTCTGTGTTTTTTTCTAGCAAAAAGCAGTGGAGATTGGCTGTGTGGTTTCATAGAGCAGAGTAATCTTTAGTCCAAACTTGCCTGCTTGATCCTCCTGCCTAACAAAAAGATACAATTCTGCTTTCAGCCTCGTTTACACGGGTGCTTAGAAGCATCTCAGTTCAGACAGCAACAGCTCAAGCCCCCCTGACAAGCAGGGTGAAAGATGTGCCACCCTAACTGCCACAAGCCGTGGGCTCTGGCACAAGCTCACTGGGGAACCACTCACATGTAGCCCTTAATCTGTTCTCTTGCCTTCCACAGTCTCCCATGCAGGCTCAGGGGCAGCCACAGTGAAAGGCACATGCAAAAAGTGAGGACATTTTGTGTGGCAGGCCTGCCTACCTGCCTGGCTATGGGTTGAAAGACCTAGAACACCCTTTTAAAGAACCAAACTGTTTCTACAGGTAAATTTACCAAGAAAAAAACACAGTATTTCCACACTTCCAAACTTGTTTTCATTCTGATTTCATTTTGATGGGGATGTTTCCTGACTCCCAAAGCAACACACTAGAGCAACTACAACCTCAGGACAGATAAATGAGCTGATATGGAAGTTCCTGGGCTGTTCTATTTGGGACAGGTTCTTGTCCATGAATTCTCTATCTTAGGTAACTGCCATAACTGCTGCATTCCCACAGTGAAGATCAGGTAACATCTCATTCACCAAAGGAATATAGCACCAAATGGGAGAACTTCAACTGGGGAGATTCAAAGATGAATGGACTCTACAGATTGGACCTTTGTGATCATGAATGTGGCTCTCCCAGATCTCAGGTGAATACCCAAAAAGGAGTAAGGGGAAAGAATTAGTGTCCCTGATTATGAAAAATGCCTAAGGATCTGCTTGCCTCCATTCATCCCTACCCAGATCTCAATACCTCAGACCTCCTGTATCTCATTTGAAATACCCACCTTAACTTACATGAGCCACTGTTTTCTTTACAACAAAATAAATCAAGATAACTAACTGAAGAACAGTGAATAAATCCCTACTTAGATTTATACTGCTCTTTTCCTCATACCAAGAGGCCAGGATAGCCCAGTGTGAATGACCCCATCTACCATCAGCAGGATGTTTTACATTTACTGAAGATTGGACCACGGTGACTGAGTAGCTTGTTCAATATGGTGATGGCACTGATTGGTAGGTGGAGTTAGTAGTCCCCTCACCTGGCTGCACCAGTTCCCAACCAAAAAGGAGGAGGATTTTCTCTGTTGTTTTTTTTTTTTTCACCTCCCTGTCACAACAACAGTTTTAACTAGATTGCAAGTCATGGTTGGATGCAAAACAGATGTCACTTCCTCCTTGCAAACCCCCAAAGGAATCTGGTGCTGTTTTCATGGGTGCTGTCTCCCAGGATCCTGGGGATATCCAATTTCCCATTCAAACACAAGCAATAGAAAAAGCTGAAAGGCAAATTTTAGTGGATTTCTCCTCTACCCCATGTCCAAACCTGTAACATGAATGAGGCTTTTGGTACCTTTGTCATTCCTTCTTAATAACTCCTTCATTTACCACTTACAAAAGCCAGTCTGCTTTCCTCGTTACAACCTCCTAATAAGATTCCCCCCACATCACTGAAGCCCAATTGTGCTCAGAGACTGGCTGATTCAGGAAACAAGGAAGTTTGGATTACACATCCTTCCTGCTGCCATTCAAAGTCACTGAACTGCTTCCCAAGCAGCTCATCTCTTCAGCAAGGAAAGATCCTTCTGCCAGTGCCACTTCCAGGTTGGTGGGACAGGCTGAACAGCTACATGCTTTCCTTCCCTTCCCAGTTTATATCTTTAATATCTGTGGTGGGAAAGAGAAATCTAGGTGAGAAGCTAAAATTCTGCCAACTCAATATAACCCTTCTCTGTTGGCATTTCCCTGCTGCCACAGTGAATTTCACAACCACCAACCACCCTGTGCTAGAGAACTGTAGCATTGCTGAATCCATCTGGATCTAACCTCCTCAATCACTTCACCAATAAACCAGGAGCTCTGAGTATACCAAGAAGCAAAGGTCCCTTAATCTCTTAATTCGCTGATCCCACTGGAGTCAGAGGAACTTGGAGCAGGTCTGTTTCTGTGAAAAATTGTGTCTTGTCTTCCAAGTTTCCTCTGAAGAAACAGAGTCACTTTAGCTGTTTTGAGTAACAGCTGAAAGCCTTCACTCTTTTTTATTTTTTCCTTTTTTTTTTTACTAAGCTCTTCTTCCCGTTTTTGTTGTTTTGTGGGTTTTTTCCCTTGAAGAAAGTGGCCTCCTTTGTCCCCATCCAGATGCATCAGATAAACAAAATGGAGGGATTTATTACCCTGTAAATACAGGGTCTAATCCAGTCCTACCATCTGACTCAGAAGACAATAGAGGCAAAGGAAAAGAGGAAGAGGAGAGACACTGAGAGATAAACCACTTACCAGGTCATATTGCATTTCAGTGAAAGTACCAGTGCCCTGTGCCCTGCTGATACTGCTCTACTAACCATTAGACCATGAAATCACCCTTTTTACATGGCTGAGAAAAGCTTGAGGGCTCTAAGCAGTAATAGCACTGTGGGAATAATCCACTGGAGTATCCTAATTATAAACTTTGTCTTGGGCTTCTTACTGCAAGGGCAAAGCTGTGCTGGGTCACAGTGTTTCTGACGCTGTGTCAGACTTGGACTTTAGAAATAACAAGCTCACTCCAACCCACAACCATCAGCTCTGATGCATTCTTTCCTCAAGAAATGAATCAAAGGGAGGAGAACAGCATTTTGGCTGCTTTGCATCTGGCTGATCAGTGCAACCCTGACAGCTTTATTATACACATAGCAAATGTTTTGGAATGACAGGACCTAGCAGTGATCCCCTTGGGCTGGGACTGTTTGATTTCTATTTAACACACTCACACAGACCAATACCGACAATACAGAGCAGGGAGCCAACTTTAAAGAAAATTCCTCTCTGCAATAGAGTATGGGGTTCTCTAAGAAAGGAGCTGTTCCACTTGTCAGGCTGATTAGCAGCAGCTCTGCCACTGGTGGGAGAAGTAGCAGAGAGGGTCCACTGGGGAAAGGAAAGAAACCCTTGCATGATTCATTGAATCACCCTGAATAATCTCAGGAAAATCTGCATGCAGAAACTTCTATTTCCTGCAGGTACAGTCAGCCCACATAAGGAGGCCAAGAAATACTAGGTGCATAGAAAGTCCAGCTCTTCACATTGACAAGCAGAGAGGGACCCACAAACTCATCTAGAATTTGCCACAGGAAATCAGAGAGAAAGGCAAAATATGTCATTTGCTTTCTCCAGACCCCTGAGCCCTCAGTAGTCCTCCCCAGTAAGAAACAACGTGGACCAGTGATTCACAAGGGAGCCAAGCACTAGGGCTCTAAAATAGAGAAGGGGCAAAGAAAATCTTCTTGCCAAGCATTAAAACAGCAGAAGTAAAAGCTGGTACTCGCAAGTATTTGCACCTTGGGCCTTGGGACAGCAGCTGACAGGACCCCTGGCCCTCTGTAGACACCTGCTCCATGCTTTTCTGTGGCAATGAGGTATTTCCTAAGCAGTCTGGCCCTGTGAATAAGTAAAGGATCAGAGGGTATTTCCTGCCTGGGATGCCCTTAGTTTATGAAAGAAGGGCCTGAGGAACCATTCTTCCTTCCAGAAATTACATACATATCAGAGTTGATGGCTACATAAAGTTAACCAAGCCCTTATTTCTTGAAGAGAAGAATATTTTAGTGATCACTAATATGACAGTGTGCACACTGTTACACAAGGGCAGTCTTGGTGGTGGAGTTAAGGCCAAATTTGAGCCTGTCCACAGAACTTCACCCTCTGAAATGGCCATACCAGAGGAGCTGGTGCTGTTCAAAGCATCCCCAAGAGCATCCTAAATTCCAGGCTGTGCTCAAGACCATGCCTATCTAACAACTTCTCCATTTTTGTCCACCTATCTCATTAACCTTTGCTGTAACACCATAAGATTGATACTGCCTGAAGACCTTCCTAAAAGGGACCTATCACTGCCTCCTGCAAGAGCTGCTGAGATCTGAAGTCACCATGATTTTTGGCACAGAAATGTATACTTCAGGTGCCATGTCACACAGTCACCCAGCTGGGATATATATGGACCATACCAGGGACTCCATCATCTTCAGCTGTCCTAGATGATGATGAGCCATGGAAGGTGGTTGGAATTAGATTATTCCAACCCAAACCATTCTGTGATTCTATTATTTCCTACCCTTTTTGGGTTTCAGACATGCTGACATATCACAAGCAGAGATGTCCTCATCATCTATTTTTCTTGTACAAGCTCAAAAATAGTAAGTCCTCTTCTCTTGCCCTGAGACAACTGGCATTGCCTGGCCTTAGTTGTATAGTCAATCCCTTGCAGTCCCCAGACTAGTACTGCTAGACCCCATATGCCCATCCCTAACTCCAGAAATTCCACACAAACTGGTTAGGAAAGTGCTGAGGAGCTGGTCTGACAGACTATCAAAACACCCTGGCACTGTGGTCACAATTTATGATTTCTTCTATAAGTCACAAGAAAAAAAGAAGCCAGAGAGAGGATACAGCCCATACCAAAAACTATAGCACAGCAGGAACCTGTCAGACACACCCTTCAGTCAGTACTGCTCTTCATGCAGAGCCTATAACTGACTGGAGCATATCATTCTCAAAAATAATAAAACAATGAAATCCAGGGAGAGTTACAGCTTACAAAGACAGAACTCAGCACTTCAAAGCATCACACCTGCATACTAAAGCATTCCCACATGTTAGAAAATAGCATCTAAAAACTGTGATACTGGCACTCACAAAGGCAAGTCTGTTTGTCTGGAGGTATATCTTGATTTTACTCATCTTTAGAAAAAGGGGCTTTGAGCATTTCCAACAAAATGAAGCTGTGTGTTAATTTTATTTCATTCCCTGGATGTTGGGCTAGATGTTTGGTCTAAATTCATACAAACAAACACAGGGCTTCAGCTGGGTATATGTGAACATTTCTGCCTACACAAGTGACAGTTCTTTTTCAGGTTGAAGTGCCATCTTTTATAATCTTCACTTTTGTTTTCAGTGTTGGTTAAAAAACTCCTAAAAGACTTAAAAATTTTGCGTGACCAAAGCCTCCCCTACCTGTCTTAGATTATTAAAAATAAAAGCAATGAAAAAACACAACTGTCCACCCCACCACCAATTTTTCTCTTCTTATCTCTTCCTCCCAATTTAAAAAACAGCTTTTTGAGCAAAAGTTTGTGTTGTTTTTTCTTTGAAAATGTTCAGCTTTGTTGAAATTTTTAGGTTCAAAAACTAGAGGGGAAAAAAAGGATCTCAGAAAAAAAAAAATAACCTGTTTTCACTTTTATTTGAAATAAAAACTGTGACTGTTACTTGGTGTTATGTTTAAAGAGAGGTGTTTTTCAAAGACAAAACTAATTGAAACCTTTGACCAGCCATTTGCTAAATAGCTTTGAAGTATTTGGTAGGCTCTTCAGGCTGAGAGGAAGTCACAATCTCTCTTAAGAGGTAAAGGTTTTCATTAATCCATCTGCAAAAAAAGTCCAGCACCGAATCAGCTGGATTTCTTTCTCCTTATTAGCCTCTGCCCAGGATGCCCTACTGCAAAGGAGCTCAGCCAGCTCTCCCTCAGGAAGGAGAGCACTTTCCAGGCAAACCCCTGCTTTCCCCAAGACTGCAGGACAGCATGGCCAGGCCAACCAGGGAGGGAGGAGAAGCAGCCAGGGCAAGGGGGAACAACAGAGCATGAATGCTCTGCTGCTGCTGGATCACGGTTGTCACCTCTTTCAGGACTTACTTTTTGTCCTGGTTTGAGCCAGGATGAAGGCAATTTTCTTTTTACTGGGTGAGTTCCCTTTTAACTGGCAGCAAGTGCTCCAGCTAATGGACTGATAACCCTGGCATGCCTATGGTACAGCTGAGACATCAAGGACACTTTGCTCTGCTTAGAACAGTAAAGGAGCAGAAGAGTTGTATCTCCAGCCCTCCTGTAGGGAGGAACAGACTGGACAGACAGCAAAACATACATCTAAGTAAGCTTGGTATAAGGTCAGGAATCATGGAACTCAAGACCCTTCCTTCTTCTTCCCTTCTCTCCCATCCATGGCTGGCATCCAGGGAGGACTCCATCTCTCCATCACCATTGATCCCTAGGCTCATGCATTCCTGACCCTCATCACTCTGCCCTCAGCTCATGTCTGTTCTCTGCTCTTCCTGCCAGTGCTCCGGGACATTTCGGGGCTGCTCACAGCAATAGAGGTTTTGCACATTCCTGCACATACTTGTATATAATTGTATATATGTTCTTATCATTAGTATGTAACTATAGCTGTCTAGTTTAGTTTTCAATGCAGAAAGTCTCTCTCTCCTTATTCTTTCTCCTTCCCTAGCAGGGTGAGAGGGGGAGGGGATCAAGAGCATGGTTGCCTCTGGTTTAATTGCCGATCCTGAGTCGACCCACAACACTTTTCAAAGCTGTCAGAGCCAGAAGAGAGCAGTCTATTCAAGTTCCAAATGCACAGAGTTTCTTTGATACAAATTTTCTTACCAGTAAAGACCAAATCCTCAATGACTGAGATTTCAAAGCCAAGCAGTGCTACTAAACCTGTTTAGCCAGACCTCCACCATAACATGGGTCTTAAGTGTTCACAAGACAGACCTTTCACTGAAGCTCAGTAACTTCAAAAAGAAGTATTCACTGAGTAAAACCCCCACATTTTTGATTGAAAAGCTCCAAGCAAGCAACAAACCTGTGGCATATCTTCATAAGCTACACTAATAGTTAATTACCCTCCTTGTTAAATGCTCATGTCTTGTTTCCAGCAAGCATTAGGCACAACTGGATACAGGCCCAGGCTCTCTCTAGCTGAGGTAAATGAGTGTATTTTTCTCCTCTCAGTTCCTTTCACTACACTTCTGGAATACAAAATTAGATTCACTAATGGTAATTGAGCTGTTGACAAGTCTACCCAGCCAGGGACATAGAATTAGTGTTGCTAACCTTCATAATTTAAATTACAAACCCACCAGTAATTAGTGTTTTTCTTGGAGCTCCATCTCCTGGAGACAGGTGATTATGGGAGAGTGTCCACTTTACTTAGAAGTACATTTTAGACACTGGAAAAATCTAGGACTGCCTTGAGTACCCCTAACAGATGCATGGGTACAACCAAAGAGATTGAATTAACTGTACCTTTACTTATCTCTCATTAAAATGAATTATTATTGTTATAGCAGATGTCATTATTTGCAACTCTTGGATGTTTGGAGGGAGAGAGACTGCAGAGTTATCCTTGAGACAAGTAAAGGCTGAGAATATCAAAAGAAGCAAAGTCCTTCATCTGGGCCTGAGAGGAAAAGAGACTGCCACAAGAGTCTGAAGGTTTGGGCAGTCACCACCAGCAAAAATTATGCAGGCACCAAGGAGGCTCACATCAGCTTTGCTGGTAACTTTGGGAGATCAAGTATCATCACTGGACAAGTCCAAAGTTTGCTTTGCCAATGGAAATCTTCTCTGGCCAAGAAGACCTACAAAGACACCTATACACAGTATCAGCTGAGACACAGAAAAATCAGCACACTCTTGATCTGAACATGTCAAGGTAGATGAACTCCCTGCAGTTGTCCAGATATTAAAACAATAAAAACAAGTGTCCCAAGACATGCAAGTCCTCTACAGCAACTGAGGAATTATGACTGCTATAAACTAACAATATGATTATTTAGTTCGTTAGTTGAGGATTACTTGTTTTATTCTATTATTTGGATTTATTATTTGAGTTGAACAAGTAAGTTTAATTGAAGATAACAGAGATCTAATTGAAGTCTCCCTGCAGGCTCACTCTTGTATGCTCTGAAAACAAAGACAAACATCTGCAACAAAACAGTGACCTCCTTGATTTAATAAAAGGCAGCACCACACTGGTCTACAAGAGCATACAGGGTGTTCCGCTTTCACATTCCCCACATGTTTTCCTTTTTCTGAATCTACACTGTCAATGTTTGTCTCCAAGTTCAATTTGCCTTTAGGGCAACACAACAGTCCCCGGGTCCTCACACTGCACAGGGTTAAACCAGGCTAATTCAATCTGTCTCCCACTGAGCTCAGACAAACAAGCCCACAAATCCCTCTGGAGGCAGGGGGGAACCCACAACTCTGAGAATGACTCCACAGTATTAGTAGAGCTTGAGATCCTTTTCTATCAGGAAAATTACATTTTCTAGTATCAGCAGTGAATATGGAAGATATTTTGTCCAGGATTTCAGTCTCCCTCTGTCATTTGGAGAAAGATCTTAGTTCACAAGCAGCAAGATTCTGCTTTCTTTTTTACTATCCAGTTAAGATTTCTATTTACCCAAGGCCTGGTAAACAGATTTATTGGGTGCTGTTTCACTGGAGTTAGATTTGCTCCTCCTTAGATTTGCTTCCCAGGAGACAACTTAGGAGGTCTCCTCTGAGTAAAATGCTGCTGTTGGGCACTGTAAATGCTTATCCCTTTTGGTTTGTTTTTGCTTTCAGTGTGTGGTAAGCAGGAAACTAATCCCACAGCTGGGCTGCAGTGCATAATCCCTCTACATATTTATGTGGTTTGCCCATTTACCTAGGCTGAAAGCTCATTATGCCCTGAAACTCAGCAGCATTTCCCTGCACTGAAGTGACAATCCCCTTGATAACCTTTGGTATTCAGATACCATAGTCTAAAATATGTATCCTATAAAAGGTTTAATTGTCCTGAATTTATTAACTCTGATTTCCCTTTATCTCAAAATACAGTGCAGGGGGAAAATAACTAACTCCCACTACTTGCTACTTCACAAATGGTATCAAATAAGAGTCTGCAATAAATCTCTAAATTACAAGTACATTTTCAAAGCTCTACTTAATCTTGTTAGAAGTTTAAAAAGAAGTTAATATTTAACTTTATATCTACGTGTTTTAAAAGTTTATTTTCCTTTGCTTTTTGTTCCAAAAGTGATTTTTCTGTGTGGAAGTTTAACAAGATATGCTTTCAAAGAGGGGAAGCTGATCTGATTTGGCTGAGCTACTGCTCTGTTCTTATTAAAATTATAGTCCTTAAACAAAAAAAAAACCAAAAAAACCCAGATATACACCAAACTTAGACATTTCCAGAGAGTCATTAAATATTTTTAGTGTCTCTGCCTCTTTTACAATGGCAATGGACACTATAAATACTTCAAAATAGAGATAAATAAGGAATCCAGGATTGCTTCTAAAAGAAGATTTAAAAGAGTGTCTCCTCCTAGAGCTGTCAGATGCTATCAACATCTGGCTACATATGTCTGGTTTTGTAAATGGGAAATGATAGTGCAGAATGACAAACCTTTAGCTGCACTTGGTCAAAATGGCATTTTAAACTGTGACAGCTGAAAGCACAGCAGAATAGATGGGAAAGGCAACCTTTAAAAAGGCATGTGCAGAAGCATTAGGCACCTGTTTGCTTTATTGACAGGGCAGGCTTTGTCTAAGAAGAATAGCAAGCATATTTAATCTTCATGTCAAAAGACACAGTGGCATTAAAGGGTAGAGAGTTACCTCAGGGACAAAACTACAGTCTTCAATCATCCCGATCTTCATTGTTTTGGACATTGGAGCTTGATTCAATAACTTCACCCTTGTGTTCTTACTCCCCACTTCCACTGCACTGACTTCTAAAGGTCTGGGACTCTAGCCCTCATTTTAAAGGTGGTAATTACACAAAACTGGCAACACGAACAGGTTCTTGTTCCAGGTCAAGTAACACCAGAGAATAAGAAGGAGATATTAATTATAGAGAGTGGATAATTGCTTCCTTAGCAGTTAATCCTCCCATTTATCCACCCAAAAGGTCAGATCCAGAAACCCAACACCCTTTGCAAAGTACAGTGAATAATCTGTCCTTGTGGCCCTATGCCAGAACTCTTGGCTATGTGCTGGTCTGGAGCACTTTGGGGCAAGGAGCCTGTGCCAGCCATTTCAAGAAAATGTAAACACTTATCTTTCTTCCTGGCCGCTTGAAATAGGCACCTTAAACCTATCAGAAACAGGCACAAATGCAATTAATCACAGCCAATTTCTGTTGTTTAGCCAAGACAAGCAATAGTTTGGTGTCTCATTATGCAAAGACAAGGAAAAGCTTGAGGGTTCCAAGTCTGTCTTCACATAAACTGACGTGAGGCATGACTGCATCTAAATAAATGTCTGCTAGGTTAGGCACTAAGATGCTCTTTTCCTACCCCGTGGGGAGAAAAAGTAGTTTTTATCACAGCTGCCAATACTGAGCACACAACCAGCACTGCCAACACACTCATCTCTGAGCAGACACACTCCCACTCTTCCAGTCAAAGCCTTTTGGGGTCAGACAGCCAAGTGAATAGCCTGAGAGCAGGTCAGTGGCCTCTGACTAAACAGATCAAATAAAACAGTAAAATTAACATTATTTACATATAATGCATCCTATCGTTCAAACACCTTGGGCATATGATATGTACAGAAAGTCACAGGGCAGTCTGTCAGATAAATTACTCCTGGCCTTTCATTACTCTGCGGAAACCCATCAAGTGAGGACATGCTTGCCCCACTATCTCTAGCTCTCACCTCCAAACCATCTAATCTATTTTATTTTAGTCAGACAATTCGTAGATCCCAATACATAGGCCTTCTCACATGGCAGGCAGAGTGACAGCAAGGCAACTAGTAGGGAAAAACCCATAGCGCCAAGCAACAGCTGGAAATCTGCTCTCTACTGTGGCCCCTTCCACAACTCCTGTATGCATTTTCCCCCCATCCCAGCTGCAGGACAAGACCATGTTCTGAGTGAATATAAAATTAGACCCCTCAAACTCTGTTTTAACAACTTTGAACCTACAGAGGAAGTTCTTGCATTACAGTGCTGAAGCATTTTTGATTGCTGAAGCCCTAAAGCCAGATTTCCTTTTGGTAAGATTAGACTCCCACAGCAAAGTTTTGTTCCATTAGTTATTTTAAAGGAAAACCATCCAATGACTTCAAGTGATGTGGGCTCAGACCCAGATTCAATACAATATTCACCTCTTGAGTCCTGCTTAAACCCTTACTTCCCACCAAAAGTCAACCAAGAAGCCAGGAACACAGATCCTACTTTGTTAGGATCCTACTTAAGTCACAGTGTTTCAAATACCATTCAGAGGAACTGAACTCTGGAGCTGCATCTCCCTCCTTGTTGCCCATTAGGGAACTGTAACAACACTGAAGGTGGAAGGAGTTAATTTCAGTCCACCAGGTAAGGACAGACCATTGCAAAGCAGGCTGTTCACACAAGCAGCCATCTTAGACCAGAGCAGAGCAAGGCATTTTGCTGTATTCCTGTAAGATCTGGACAACTAAAATAACCCTCATAACTGCTCTTGCAAAACTAGAGAAGCAAAATGAAACAGCTGAATGAATGTATCAGGCCCACAAGAGGATGCTCTCCATGACATTTAAAAATTCTAGAATACCTTTTATTTAATGTGTCATCAAATAGCCACATTAGATTTCTTTCCTGGTGGAACACTTTTCTGCCCACACAGACCCAAATCTCATTTTGTTACAGGACAACAGAAACTTTTTGCTGTTGATATTTGGTATAAGCAATTTGTTTGGCACACACAGGGAAATTTTGAGGCCCTATTGCCCAGTTATTGCTCCACTTGCTGATCATAAAGTGACTTGTGAGCTGGGAAAAGCCAGCGCCTCAGCAGCAGCTGGCAGAGATACAGCCTGTACTTCCCTCTTTAGTTACATCTATGCTGCCTTGGAAAGAAAGAGCAGCAGAGAGACTTTCACAGCCTTAGATTTGGGCATAATTTGATCTTCCCTTCACATGAAACACCATATAATCAAACTCTGTAAAATCAAATCAAAGTCAGTTTTGAGTTACAAACCTGTGGCAAGGACTCTGTTATCTGAAGGCTGCTGACTTAGTGTTTCAACTACTCACTTGGGGTTTTTCCCCCCCTGGTTTTGGGCTTTCTAAAATTCATTTCTCCCACCCTGCTTGTGAGTCAGACTCTGCCTGCAACATTCCTCAGTGAAATGCCTTTGTTTCCTTCCCTGTTAGGAAAACTGCCATACAGTGGGCACCGTCACAGCCTAGTAAGTTGGCACTTTGTTATGCTTTTCCACTCCAATAGCTCCCTGCAGCCATCAGCAGCAAAGCAACCCACAGAGGCTGCCAATTAATTTACTGGGCCATTAATCAATGAATTCTATACTGGTGACTTTCAAACAGATATAAACCATGCAGAACCAGAGCAGAGATGCCAGCTTGCCCATGCTTGGCTGAGCTGTACTCGGTTCAGCTTCTCCTCTGCGTAAGGGCAGAAGGGGAAAGGAGAGGCTGGAAAGTGCCTGGGAGGGCTCCAATAGACATATGGTGGTAGAGTAAAATCATATGGATGAAGCTGTTTTCAGGCCTCCTCTCCTTTGATGGAAGCATCCAATTCACACAGAAATTGGCTCCTGAACTGCCAGTTCTTACTTCAGTTAGCTGAAGAGGTGCCCAGCCTTTGTCTAGGGCAAAGCACAGAGGCCCTTCACCTCTAACAGCCTTATTTACAATACGAGCACAAACCAGATGCAGGACAGGACATTGGAGTCATACCTCATTCCCAATATCCTTGTTTCTGTGATGTATGTACATGTGACAGAGGCATTTGTGTTTGTATCATGTAACACCTGGAGGAGTACTCATCATGTTACGTGAGACTCACAGAGTCCCTCTGAAAGACTATGATATGGAACAAGTCACCATAACAGTTCAGATGGCCAGAAGCTATTCCCTGTCCAAATGTTGGTGGGGAGACACAGGAAAGAGAATCCCTGGGAGCAGAGAAGGTCATTCTTTTTCTGGCAGAGACCTCCACCACTGGAAATTGAAGACACCTCTAAATGACTGTCCTCCTGACTGCAGAGTCCCAGACACACAGCATATTTACATTTCTCTCCCAGCAGAACCATCAAGTCTGGCAAAACCTGACGTCGGGTCACAGGGGTGCCTGCAGCACAGAGCTGACAATGCAGTGTGAAAACCCTCCTCTCCCCAGATGCCAGAAGCAGCCCCCATGACACTCAGGCTGCAAAGGGTGCGGGGACATGTGCAGTGCTGCTCTGCTCCAGGAACAACTCTGAGCACATGCGGGCAACAACCACCACCCTCCCAACACATCCCATCCCTTCTGTGGCTGAACCAAGGCACTGCACAGCATCGTCCCTGGAACACCAATATAAGGCTTATGGAAGCTGACTCCAGTTCATGTTTATGTAGGGTTTTAACCTGCCCACTTACTTCCAGGCTTTTACTACCAGCCCAGTCTAAATTTCCACTGTTCATTGACACAAGCATCACTGGAGAGAGGAGCACTGAATGTCTCCAAGCCCATTTACCCACCTCACAACATACAGGGGTGGGTCCTGTATAAACAGGGTTTTTTGTTTCAGAGAGCCTGGCAAAGTAGAGCCTGACCTTTCCCCTTTGAGGGACAAGCAAGCTTCAATCAAACCTTGCTGAGGGTTGGGGCTATTTTCCTCTCTTGTGGGTCAGGGTGAAGCTTGAACTCTCCCTGCCTCAGCTCCCCCACCCCCCCCCTCAATCTCCCCTCTGCCCTGCCCCACCACTGGGGCCACTCTGATTTATAGCAGCCTCCCCCACAGCTGCCTCTCCTCGGGGACTTTCCCTGCCATTGCTAAGTGCCTCGGCTCACTGAACTGCCTGCCCATTGGGTTGCCTTCCAGCAGCAGAAACTAGATCTTTTGTAGGAGGAGGCAGATAAAAATTTTCCACATTCAATTCTACTTCCAGCACATGGTGTGCTCTTAAGAAGACATTAGGTTGGAAGTGGCTTGGTTTTATGTACTGTTTCAAAGTGCTGCAATGTGCAAAGCATTCACAGATAAAAGTAGTGTTGGTTTTGGCCCTTGGTAATGTAAATAGGACTGAAGATGGGAGCTGGAAACTAGAGCCCATAATTACGCTATGAGGATGGTAAAGGATCCTAGGAGAAAGGTCCAGCTATGTTTAACCTGAGCTACTCTCAGTTTGTACACAGATTCTCATCACTGCAGCATCACTGCTGTCAGACCCAGGTTCTTGAACCCTCACTGAAGATCCAGCCCATTGAGTTTTTATCATATCAAGCACACTAAGCTACTGTGCAAAAGTCCTTCTTCTCCCTTCTGCCAGGAGATCCAGATTGCTGTCTGACTGCATCCCAGTTACAAGCACATTTTTCAATTAGGCTTTTTATCATAAATACACTTTTCATTCTTTTACAGCCAGATGAAGTCTGGCTACTATTCTGGACCCTGCTTTAAAGATTAAGAGCTTTTATCAGACTGTTCCAAGCTTGGGCACTCATCAGTAGAGCTGCTGCAATGGCCCAGAGCCCAGGACAAGCCTTTGCCTGCACTGCAGGTTTGCTAAAATAAAATTGCACCAGGGTGCTGCCAGGTAAGGTGGCCTGAGTGTGCAACCGGATTTCCTCAGCTCTTGTTTTAGGCAATACAGCCAAGTTTGGCAAATCCTGCACATTGTTTCCTGGAAAAATACTGGCATGGGTAGGTGAGACAGGTAAGGAATGAGCACTTCTGTCAAGCACTGAGAAAAGGGGAAAGAAGAAGAACAATATCAACTTCTTCCCACTTACCTTTGGGGTCTCAGTGTGTGCTGGTGCATCAGTGTTTGCTAATGCTGAGCACACTAAAAATTAACAGAAATGAAAGGAGCCAAGTGTGTCCCTGTGAAAGCAGAATCAGGTGACACTATCTCCACTGGATCAAGCCAGAGGTGTTCCTATCCCAGAGGTCACTCTTGAAAACTTGAAATATTTTTTTCCTTTATTTTTAAGCTCCAAAACCATTATTGCTTGCCTGCTTCAGTGAGGATGAAAGTACTGGTCCCAGAAACAAGTTGAGCCCAAAGAGAGCATTATGCTGAAAGAGCCTGCAATCTCATCCCAAAAAAACAAGTTTCAGGATTTCTGAATGTTGTCTTAAATATTTGTGGATAAGGGGACACTATAAACACAATCTTCCCTACAGAACAAAGATATTTAAATTATCATCCCCTTTCAAAAGAATGAGATGTCAGGATTATTGCTTCTGGTGGAACCACTGGTCATATGAACACAGTAATAAACTGCCAGTGCCTCATTAACTTCTGATGGAGGCTTGTCTATTACTGCCCAAAACTGGCCAAAAAAGGAGAAAAAAAAAAAAAAAAAGCAGGCCTGAATGAATCCCACAGGCCTGCACTCAACTGAGACAGCACATAAACAGGTTTTCAGCTCAGAGAAATCACATGCCTCCTCTTGCTACAGCTTTTGTTCTTCAAGTCTACTATTGGCTCTCCTTCCTTCCAAATTAGTGGAACCACTATGCCAGGCCATCTGGCACATCAAAATTTATCTGCAGATTTCCTTATCCAACCCACTGACCCCACTGTTTCCTCCCACTGAGTAATGAGATTAGCCAATCACCTCCTAATTGCAGCATTTATATCTAGTCTGTTTTACAACACCCAAGAAAACAAATCCCCAGGTTGCTTCAGAGTGAATGTCACTGTTCTCAGAACAAGCACAGTATTTGTAGGTGCCATCTCCTGTTCTTATATTGAAACAATTAATGCACCTCCTTAGGCTGGAAAGCAAACAATACAAAATGCAAACACAAATGCATCTCCAGCCACCGAGGTCAGTCTCCTTGGGCTCTTGTAGCTCAACCAGAGCCATGCAAGGAGTATTACTTAGCATTCTTGGCAGTGGAGCAACTGCAAGGCCACCAATCCACTACACAGACACTGCTTGCACACTAACAGACAGTGGTGCTCCAGCTCCATACCTCAGCACCCCAACAGGAAACTTCCTGCATAAAAAAGTGTCCTAAAAGGACAGAAAGGAGTTACAGAATCACCTTATAACCATCGCATATTGAAGTGTCAAGAACTAAAAAAGGCATGGAAGATTGGCTGGAATTCAGGTTGTCAGCTTTACTGCTCTCTATTTTACTGATTTTTGAGCAGGATCTATCTAGTCTAAGCTAGCTGTCTGGACCTTCTTTGGGTCAGGGGAAAGGAACCAGCAATTGTGGGATGCCAGTGATCTCTAGATGTAGCTGTAATAGAGTCAGATGATACATTCCCTAGAAGTTCAAAGGAAAAGCTTAGGTGAGGTGAAGGTGTCTGAAACAGTTAAGGAAGATGGAATCCCACTGCTGTTGGTACAATCTGTGCCTCAGTTTCTCCATCTGCAAGACAGTGCTATGGGTATTTATTCTATATGGTAAAATGCTTCTACAGCCATGAACAACCAACAACAAGCAACTGTGAATTACTCTTGATAATCAAGATTTATTGAGTGTACTTGAACATGATAGTTAGAGACCTGCTGGAAATCCAGAACTAGAGGGAGAAGGGGGAGGAAACATTACAATTTTCAAGTAAAGACAGAAAATTAAGTTAAGACACAAACAGAAAGCACCTGGCCTGTCTTGCCTTGGAGGCACACTAAGCCTCCAAGGTGTTTAACCTGCAGCCTTACCTTGCAACTACAGGTTTTTTAGTTTCCAGAGCAGTCCTAGAAGTCTCATTAGCAACACCGAAACACCAAAGATTTATCACTGAAGCACTAGCATGATCAAGCCATCAGAGTGAGAATAAGACAGCCCTCACCAGAGCACTGAAAACACCTCAAGCTTTGCTTGTGCCTGGGCATCAGGAGGGCTGGATGCTCTACTCACATGGCCAGGCAAGACATGGATGGAGTCCACCCCTTTCCTGCATGCTTAATCTCTGTCTAAAACACCATCAGATGGAAATCTCCCTACCTCTCCTCATGGCTTTTTTGTGATAAGTGTGCCTTCCACGTGCATCATGTCTAAGAAAACCTCTTTCCCCCACTGCACGTCCCACAGGAGCTTGAGCACAGCTGAGCTCTGTTATCACAAGTCAGGCACCATCTATACCACAGCTTCTCTACAATGCAAATTGGTTTCCTTGTCACCACTGAAAAAAGCCCTAAATGAAAAATTATTGCCCCCTGATGGCCACTCCTTCAAGATCAGAAAAGGGTATTGACCTCACCCTTCCTCACTACCACCAGGCCAGGTGTTCAGGGAAAAGCCTGATCTCCCTCCATATTCATCAGTGCTACTGTTAGGCCAGTGACATGTGGCTGGGATGGACTGGGTAAACCCTCTGTACGCATCTTTTGCACTGACTCCAATGCTTTGGGCTGTTGAGTCATCCAGTCCAGGAGTAAATTCATCTAACTAGTCACAGACAGGATCAAGTAAAAACACTCAGTTGAAAGTAGCAGACAGACAGGACTACATATCTAACCATCTGCCCAGACTTATCTACTTTGGGGGACCTTTCTGTATCAGGAAGTCTTTAGAAAGGCAGCACTATTAATGGGGCAGTGCACATAAAATTTAACTTCACAGCCCCAAAGCTATTTAGAATTCAGTGTAGTTCAGATAACTATGGGACCTGGGCTCAAAAAAAAAAAAAAAAAACACCACAAAAAAAACCCACACAAACAACCAAAAAACCAACCAACCAATAAAAACAGCAAGGAACCAAGCTACAATAAAAATAAATAAATAAATAAATAAATGAAAGCAGCCCCATAATAACAACACCACACAAAGACACTTGGGGAACATGTTCTCAAAAGGGTCAGGCAAGGGTCTGGGTCCCACCTGCCCCAGGCTATCACCCTGAGCTGAGGCTATGTGGGCAGAGACACATGGAAGATCTGTGGCAGGCAGCATCACAGGCTTCCCTCACACTGGAGCCAAGCCTGGAGCTACAGCCTCAGACTTCAGGAGACTCAAAAGTTGTGCTGCCAATTGGCTTGACAATATTTATTTCACTGAATATGAGTTCTTCCCCATGAGCCTCATTCTCCCCCATGCAGATAAAGGATGGAAGCCTCTGAAAAAGCCCTGCAAGGGTTGATATTAGCTGTTATTTTTTTGACAGCACTACAACATTCAAAAAGGGTTTCTTTGTTGCTTTCCATATTTTTCTCCCTGAGAAACAGAAGACAATGTCCCACCCAATGCCTGCCTGATAGAGACAGAGGCTGGCTCTGTTACAGCACAGCAGAATTCATGCTTTTGGGGAATATTGTCTTTATTTCAGGAGGAAAAAAAAAAAAAAATAAAAGGAAATTAGCAATCCCAGAAGGAAAGGGTCTGAATGCTTGTTCAGGCTATGCCATGAAGAAAAGAGATTGCTATTGTCAAAGACTGTTTAATTGTTCTGATCTTTCTGAGAAACCTTAAAATATTGCCAGAAATGTAAAAAGAACAGAAAACAGATCTTTTTCTTCAACTGCCTCTTTGCAGCCTGACTGGTGAATCTATAGCTTAGCAGTGTTAATTACCCTAGTTAGCCCTTGTTCTTGTTAATTACATTTATTTACAAAAAACACTTCACATCCATCAGGAGTGGGCATAAAGAGAAGCCAACTCTCCCTCATGTGAATAGCCCCAATGTTTTAAATCAAATTACTCACCAAGTCAGAACTCCTCACCACTTAAGCTTTAGTCTCCAGACTAATCAATAGCAACAAATTTCTACAATCACTGGCCAGGCTCATTCATTCATTTGTTCCATTTTCAGACACTATTCCCAGTATTCTCTCCCTGCCAGATTGCTTCAAGCAGAACTTCCAGCCAGGTGTCAAACTCCAGGCAATACCTCCAAGATTAGCCAGAGAAGCAGGATCCAGGAAAGATGAAAGGGCACAAGGATTTCCTTAAGGATTGTGAAATGGTTCTTAACCAAGGAAACAGTAGGATTTACCCCTCTTAGCATCCTTAGCATGACTCCATCTCATGGGAGCAGCTGGAATCAGCCAGGGCTGTACATGTAATCTCTGAGAGTTGAGGGACCTCAGGAGGAAAAAATTGCAGGTAACAAAAACAGATAGATGGATAGATAGATAGATAGATAAATAGACAGACAGATAGAGTGGATCCCAAAAGCAGAATGTGAAGACTCAAAGGGCAGAAAGCAAACAACTGACAAGCAGCACAAGCAAGGCCAGCACTGAGCTGGGGCTAACAGGGGCATGCACATGGGCATCTCCAGAAGCAGCACCTCCACAGCTCAGCACTGCTCCTCAGCCACAATGTCTGTCTCCCTCAGAGCCTGCTGCAGGCACAGTCAAGCTGCTCTCTTGCTGGCACTGGTGTGCACTGAGCCAGCTCAAGGCTCTTGGTCCCAGCTCTTTGAACAGTCTACATACAACTCAGCAAGAGCAAATAGCCTTTACCAAGAAGGCCAGGCAGAACCAACATGGGTGAACTCATTGATCTTAGAGGTCTTTTCCAGCCAGAATGATTCTGTGATTCTGTGAAAAGGTTTGTCTTTCTTTTCCCCAACAACAAAAAAAGATTCCTCTGTCCAGAAGTTGAAGAGGCTGGTGTAAATAGACACAGATTTTCTGATGTGTAAAAGAGAGTAATGCTGAGAGGCAGAAAAGGATCATCTCTCACAGGTCAAACTATGAAAAGTGGCCCCTACTCTCCAATACCCTGCAACAGGCATCTTAATCAGCCTTGTACACCAATGATTAAATCAAGAAAAACGTTTTTAAATCACTTTATTCCCATTGTGATACCACGCTGACAAATCAACTTCTTTTCCACCCCCTAGCAGGCTCTTCTTGAGCAGAAATAATCACCATCAGCTCCACCACACAGATGTATAAGCAATGGGAAAATGCAGAGGAGGCTGGAGTGAACAAAAGGCACTTCAGGCCTGCTGGGGTCAGAATGCGTATCTGTTGGTTGGACTCCACTAATCCTGCTCTGTTTCTAATAAGATTGGTTCCCATTACAGCAAAAGGATGCACATGGCTTAATTTGCCAAGGGGACCATTGTTATGCAGCTTAGAGAAGCAAAATAATCTTATCAGTTTGAGCTTGAACCCTGCCCTCCAATTATATGGACAATGTTTTAGAAAAAGAGAGATAAAGTGATTTTCATGTATCTAGCAAGAAAAATGGCTTGTCTAACACCAAGCATCCAGCTTCCTGCAGCTGCTGATAGACCCTTGCACTCCAGCCACTGGCTGTAGCACTGCCAAAATGCACTAACTCAGAACCAAATCTAAGCCAAATGGCACCAACCACGTTTCCAGTACAACTTACAGGTATAGCAAAGCCTCTTCTCTTGCCAAAGTGAAAGCCCAGGGCTATCAGCCAAACAAAAGCAAACCCAAAGGGCAGGAAGAATCAGGAAATTTCTTTACCCCTTCTTGCTGAACTTCTGTCTCTGCCTCCCTATTCAATCCATCAGCTCCCCTTGGCTGCTACAGAAGTGAGAGTATCCTCTTCTGGGAGTTCTGCATCCCACACAAGGCAGCTAAAACAAAGAACATTTTGGCAAATAATAGCCAGGCTTCATCTATTCTTTTTTTCTATATAATTCATTCCATCAATGTTGTTCAGCTGAACAAAAACCAGTGCTCTCCTTCATTGTGAAGCTAACAATAAACTAACATGTGAGCACAGCGTGGGTCACAGATGTGTGCACTTCATCATCAACTGTGGAGCCACTTCCCTGCTCAGCTCACTTTTATAAAGCTTTAACCTCTTTGAGCTGGAATTCAGCTTGAGCACATAAACCAGGAAGCAAAGAGTGTTAACACAACAGAAGCAGCCCCTGTACAAAAGGCACATGAAGAGACAGACGTGCTTTGGAAACAGTCCGATCAACAACCTCGGTTTCCAAGGGGTTACCCACACAATAAAAATCTAGAGAGAAACGAAACAGGACAGATCCCAGGGGCTCTATTTTTAGTCATCTCACCCTCACCAGAGGATTGTTATTGGTGCCTTTGAATAGATGTGTCTACTTTTTTTTTCTTCTCCTATAAAGAGACAGAAACAAACAAACAAAAAATGAGGAGGGGGAATTTTTAATATGTTCCAAGGACTGACCCCAAATTTGTAACCTAAGTACTCTTATCTCATCCCAAATAAAGTAACTCTCAAAGCATGACTGCTCTAAGAAAAAAATAAATAAATATCAAAACCACATCCTTCTTACAAACAGGTTTGTGACCATCTGAAGAACCTGAAAGTGCACAAGTCTGTGGGACCTGATGAGGTCCATCCACGGGTCCTGAGGGAGCTGGTGGATGCAGTTGCTAAGCCTCTGTCCATCATATTTGAGAGGCCATGGCAGTCTGGTGAGGTTCCCTCTGATGAGAAAAAAAGGGAATATAGCCGCTCTTTTTAAAAAGGGGAAAAAGGAAGACTCAAGGAACTACAGGCCAGTCAGCCTCACCTCTGTGCCAGGCAAGGTCATGGAGCAGATCCTCCTGGAAAGTCTGCTAAGGCACATGGGAAATAAAGAGATGATTGGTGACAGCCAACATGACTTCCCTAAGGGCAAGTCATGCCTGACCAATCTGGTGGTCTTCTACAACAAGGCTACAGAGATGGTGGATGGTGGCAGAGCAACTGATGTCATCTATCTGGATTTGTGCAAGGTATGTGACACTGTTCCACATGACATCCTAGTCTCCAAACTGACAAGGCATGGATTTGACAGATGGACCACTTGGTGGATAAGAGATTGGCTGGATGGTCACACACACAGAGTTATGATCAATGGCTCAATGTCCCAGTGGAGGCAGGTGACAAGTGGTGTCCCCCAGGGCTCAGTACTGGGACCAGTGCTGTTCAACATCTTTGTTGGAGACATGGACAGTGGGATTGAGTGTATCTTCAGCAAGTTTGCTGATGGTACCAAGCTGTGTGGTGTGGTTGACACCCAAGAGGGAAGGGACACCATCCAGAGGGACCTTGACAGCCTGGAGAGCTGGGCCAGTGCCAACCTCATGAAGTTTAACAAGGCCAAGTGCAAGGTCCTGCACCTGGGTCGGCACAACCCCAGGCACAAATACAGACTTGGGGGAGAATGGCTGGAGAGCAGCCCTGAAGAGGACTTGGGGGTGGTAGTAGATGGGAAGCTGGACATGAGCCACCAGTGTGAGCTGGAGCCCAGAGGGGCAAGTGTGTCCTGGGCTGGATCAAAAGAAGTGTGGCCAGCAGGGCCAGGGAGGTGATTCTGCCCCTCTACTGTGCTCTGGTGAGGCCACACTTGGTGTGCTGTGTACAGTTCTGGGGCCCTCAGCACAAGAAGGATATAGAACTGTTGTAAAGAGTAAGAGAAGGGCCATGAAGATGATCAAAGGCCTGGAGCACCTCTGCTATGGAGACAGGCTGAGAGAGTTGGGGCTGTTCAGCCTGGAGAAGAGAAGGTTCTGGAAAGACCTTATAGCACCTTCCAGTACCTGAAAGGGCTACAGAAAAGCTGGGGAGGCACTTTTCACCAGGAAGAACAAGGGATGATGGTTTTAAACTGAAAGAAATGACATTTAGGTCAGACATGAGGAAAAAATTCTTCCCCATAAGGGTAGGAAGGCACTGGAATAGGTTGCCCAGGGAGGCTGTGGCTGCCCCATCCCTGGAGGTGTTCAAGGGCAGGTTGGCTGAGGCTTGTGCAGCCTGGTCTGGTGGGAGGTGTCCCTGCTTATAGCAGGGAGGTTGGAACCTGATGATCTTTAAGGTCCCTTCCAACCTTAACCATTCTGTGATTTTACGAACTGCACCTTTTTGGGCTCAGATCACACCTGCCAACTGAAAGCTTGTTATCATAGCCAACTCTACCTCATATTACATATAAAATACAGGTGTAATGTTGCCCTTTCCTTAATGTATTGGGTCTGGCTGTGATGGAGGTAGTTTTCTTCAATATTGGGCAGTTAGAGCTCTTTATGCTAACCTTTCTGCCTTGGACCCTCATCTGTGCAGTGCAGGTAACACTCCAGATTCCCCTTCCAGAAGAGTAAGCACATCCCTGTCTGTAGGGCATTCACAACAAGCAGAATAGGCTTTAAATAACATTTGGAAAATAAGGCCCTAGAGTCATAATGAACCAGAAGTAAGAAAATCATTGTGAGGCATCTGTCCAGTCCATTGGGCAATACAGGAGTCCCCAAAAGGTGGAAAAAAAGTAGTATGTGCTGATTAAAAAATAAATTATAACCTAAAAAACACAAATGGCTGGATTCAAGTAGTTAAAATTACCCTAATTAACTCTTAACTCTTAACTTCAAAATGTTTGATTTGCAACCTTAATGCTGTTCTTTCAGTGTTGCACACAAAAGCTAAATTTTTTTAAAACCAAAGTGCAGAATTTTTTCCTGCAGCATTTTTGGGCATCACCAGGGCCACAGAAGAACTGCACTCACAGGCCCAACACAGACCACAGAGGTAAGAGATTTCCCAAAGACTGGGGCCCAAAATTGAACATAATCCAGCTACAGCAGCTCAAGTTACCACCTATCAGTCTAATTGCACTAATTGTCTGAACTCATGGCCCAACACAGCTTCAAGGGAAAACATATGAGCCAAAAAGCTTTTGCAAAATACAGCAAAACTAATGCCAGGAAGAGCACCTGCCATAGAGCAACCTTAACAGTAACGCAGAGGAGCAAACAAGAAAGGATCCCAGCTGAGCCCACAAGTCCTAGGCACAGGATACAGGTCACCCCAACCCACAGAGTGACACAAAAATCACATAGTAAAAATCAGCAGAAAATCCCTCCAGTGCTGTGTTTGTTTTTATACTTACTTGTTGGAGTAAAAGCCCATTTTCAACCCTTGAGGCTAATACAACACATCAATTAATATCATAGCAGCAAAACCACAGGCATCCCATAGCAAAGGAAAATAAAACAACCCAATTGCATAGGGGGGTCTCAGAGTAGGTGGTCTGAATGGTACTTTTTCGACAGGCAGGCACCTAATTTATTGAGTGTTCAGTACAACTCACCTGAAGAGAACCCTCTTTCACATCCCAATAATTCTGGGCATTTTATGGACTGCTGGAGGAGTGACAAGTGTCTCTGATGGCCAACTTGTGTGTTGATACCAGGTCAAAAGATGACATACAAAAGTATATAGTGAAGTTCTTTGACTGTAGGTGGCTGATAACATTTCCTGTACCCATCTAGGCCTTCCTCTGCTAAGTGTAACATTTTAAAAGAATATTTCTTAAAAAGATAATATTTTATTTCATGCCAGTGAGGCACTGGCAATGTTGTTAATGATGTGGGATACTTTGCCAGCAGATGGATGTGACCTCTGCTGCCTACCACAACTGAAGTGCAAATGCTTCTGCTGTATGCTACATCCATCTGCTACTTCAAGTACACTTCTGAAATCTGACCACTTGGAGAGTTTACTTAAACTACAGGTCCCACACATGTTGCTCCATCTTCACGCAAGTATACAGGTGGATCCAAGAATGATTATTGTACAGCAAACATTTTTATCCAAAGGAGTCCCTTCAACACTGATACCACAGCATCTACCAACTCTATTCAAGAGCTCATGGCATATTTGAAGAGACTCAGCCAAACTTTGTTTCACTGTGAAGCTCAGAACTTCCAAACCAGCATTGTCTCTCTGACATGAAAAGACATGCACTAGGTTCCAGGCAGCCAAGTAGTAAGCATCCCTGAAAGAGCAGACATACATTCTTTAATTACTACAAATAAGCTCATACCCTCAGCTACTCAGCTGAGCCAGGCATACCTGGATCAGCTCAAACCCAGACAGAGACACACAGCTAGTCATCTTTCCTCAGGTAAAAGAAGCAGCTAGGTTCAATAATATTAATAGTAACAGTAATAATCACAAGCCTTTTGTTTAAAATTTTCACAGATATTACATCTATATCAAATTTCATCAGCAAGAAGGTGAGTTGGGATTAACTTCTGTGCTTTTGTGCATCCAGGCAAGTCAGTAAAGTTGCCTCACAGCTGAGCAGAATTTGGCCCTTGCCTGTTTTTTGGAAATAGCACAAAAAACCCAGACAACTGAGATCCCAGCAGCAGCAGATCAGTGAGGCACAGCACTGGCAAGGACACAAGGAACCTTGTAGCACTGCACCAAACCAACCTGACCAACAGTTCTCTGAACTACTTTGAGCAGTGCATTGGATCTGTTCCTGCAGGCAGTCACATACCTTTCAAGGGACAGAAACAGACTGAATCTGTGAAGGTCTTGGGTATCTGGATAAAAAGGAATTAAAGAGCACCAAAAAAACCTAAACACAGGTAGTTGCTTCAAATGGTCCCCCACAGGGACTGGAATTGCTATCTTGGAACAGAAAGCAGAAAGTGCCATCCATACATGCACAAATGTGCCAAGCACAAGCTGCCAATCTCAAAGGAGATATGTAAAGAGTCCTGCTGTTGGCCACCTAAATCACTGCCCACCCACCTAAATGCAACATAGTTCAATCTTCAGTTCTGAACACCAAGCACTTTGGGAGATGAAGCCTTGTCTAAATTAGCATCAACAAAAGGATCAGCAAAAGTGCTACAAGTAAACACATAGTTTTACTTTCCCCTGCAGAGATTATGCTTATTCTTCCTGCCCACCCCCCATTGCTTAAATTATTATTTTAGCATTTAAGTATCTCAGTTGGGAAAGGACACATTAAAATCCCCAGGATTTTTTTAACTGACCAAACTATTTGTGTTATATAAAATCTGCTCTCACTGAGCCTTAAATCAGGGAACAAGTTTTACCTGAGGACATAAACATTTGCTTTCTTTAATTCTGCAGCATTTGTATCCCTAACAACACACAGACACAGGAAGAATGCTACAAGGACATTTTCTTCAAGTAGACTGTGCATCTATGGGTATTGATAATCTTTGAACTTATTAAAATTACCATAGTGGATTTTTTGTTGATTTATGTTGTTGTTGTTAATAATAATAATTAAATAAAGTGTTCCTGGTACTAGCAAAAGTTTGCATCAGTGGATCAGTTTCTGGGCCACAGCAATTAGTAGATATTATATAAATATTGGCAATCATCACACAGATGTTGGGATCCCTGGGGTCTCCTGGCTCTTGCTGACAGTTCTGATGGTGCAAACAGTGGATTTCCACATGACAGGAGCCAGATGCACACATATGTCGTTGCCTACAGGAGGTTTCACACAGATTCCTCACAAGACATCCTGGCACCCCCCGTAAAGCCCCTCCATCCCTCCCCAACAGTGTCTCCTGTCCCTGGCACCACAAATACAGACTCACAGTTTTGCAGCAGGAGCTCTGGTCACAGCCCAGGATCACAAAAAAATGGATTTGGAAACACGTTTCTCTTCCTGAAGCTCAGTTTTGTCCCCTCAGCTGTCATTAGAAGTAAATTCTGAACACTTTTTAAAAAGAGTCTGCAAATGCTCAGTACTCTTTACAGCATTATCAACACAACTGTTGGGAAATCCACAGTGTTTTCTGGAGCAGGTCTCAGGACATGAGTGCACAGACACCTGCACCTCTGCTGAATGTGCTACATGGATGCCCACAAAGCTGAATCCCTGCTGACAAACTGGAACAACCCTCTGAAGCACCAAAATAGCCTCAGCTTCTGTGCTGCTTCTCCTTCTCTTCCTCCTCCTCCTCCTTCTCTCCCAACAGCAGCAGAACTGGCACTTGATATCCCCCCATTGATTTCCTCCTCCAACACCTCTCAGCTCTCTGAGGTCTTTAAACTGTTGCCCACAGAGATACGTGACACAAAAGCAAATGCAGCTCCCCTTGAGAAAACCACTCAGCCACTGCTGCCAGACCCAGTCATCCTCCTGCAGCTCAGCAGGCCCCTCACCTGCTCACGGCACAGCCACATCTCCAGAACATCACCAGAAGAGGCCAACAATGGTTTTTAAATGGCTTTGATGAGGTTTTGGAATTTGTCACCTGTGCAAAGGAGAATTTCTCTGCCCCAGCACAGATGTCCCTCAGCAAGCCACTGCAGCCCACCAACCTGTGCTGGGTGGGTTGGCCATACGACCTCCAGCTGAGGAGGAAATCACCAACCTGCAGCAAGGACCTCTTCAAGCAGCAACCTGAGGTCCATCCAAGCTCATCACTCACAGCTCTTCATTAAAAGAAGGTATGGAGGTGGCCCAAGTTTGGGCCATTCTTTACACGAAGCCTAAAGTATGTCTGTTTGCCCCTGGGGTCAAAAGCACAAACCTCATTACTGAGTTACACCACCACACTGGAAATGAAATTGTATCTGCCTTTCTCTTGAAAATCCCCCTTTCACAGCCTGCAGCTTTCAACACATGGAAATCCTGGACCCCCCTTGACACCATCAACCTATTCAGGGCTCCAAAACCAATATCAAAGTCTGACTAAAGCCATTCAGAAGCTGTTAGCATGTAGATTTTGGTGATAATTCAGTGAATGGACTTGTCAAACAAATTGCCTTTATTATGGACTGATTAAATGCAATCAGGGAGAAGTACCTTTCCCCTCCCAACTCCAGCCCTCATCAGCTCAAACAAACACACTGAGTCAATTAGCAGGGAGGTGGCAAAAGCAGCTTTCACTTGAAACACGCCATTCTGGGAGAAGAAAATAAATAAATAAATAAACAAACAAACAGACAAATAAATAAATAAATGAAAAAACACCACAACAACAAAATATCTTTGTGCTTTCAAAGCCAGGAAGAGCCTCCAGAGAGCTCTGGAAAGCTACCCAGGGCTCACCTGCAGGGTGTGGATGGGAGTTATCAGGAATCATCTGGCTGGATGCCAGAGCAGCTCCCTTAAGCAAAGTGCTGCTCACATCCTGCTTGTGCCAAATATTATGCAAAGAACATAAATATTAAAGCAGGCCCAGGGGGAGTAGCACTACTGGGACTGTTATTTCTACAGCAGTATCTCCTGCAGCTGGGTTCTCCTGTGTCAGAAAAGGCAGGAGCTCCCATCAAAGTTATTTCCATGCCTAGAAACCAAAGTTTTTTGGCTTACATCCCTGCAGTGGATTCTCTGATGTCTGCAAATGGTTGAGGTCACAGCACAGCTTTTTCTGCACTGTGGCAGGAGAGAAAGGATCTGTCTCTGCTAACATGAAACTTGTAGCAACTGCACAGATCTGATGCCACTGCCTTTCTGTCCAACATGCCTGAAATTAGCTAATGAGTGGGAAAGTTATTGAGGGAGGGGATAGAATTGGAGCACAGCATCATAATCCCATAAACCTAATTCCCTGCTCCTATGCAGCTGGAAATTAAATGGTCACCTACCTTGGCTGGCAGTGGGCAGAGCAGAATTCAACATGTGTTTGCATGAATTAGCTTCAGAGACAGGAATCCTATGCACACAGGATATGAGCAATAGCTGTTGACTAAGCTTCCAGTGCCTACATTATCAGTTAGCACCAAGGACTAATTTTGGCCCTGTTTTCATTAACCTAGTCACCCTAAGGAGCAAGCTCTGTGCATTGCACAAGACTCAGTGCCTCCCAGAACCTATACAGAAGACCTATGGCATAGCTGCTTCTGACAGCCCAAGCCATTGCTTTGTCTTGGACTTCCATCACAAGTAGAGAAGGGATAAAATAAAGGTGAAGTTTTATCAGGTGTGACCGATTTCAGAGAGTTCATTGCCAGGACTGAGATTAAGATTAAGGGTTTATAGTTAAAGCACAGAGACTCAAAACACCAGCCTCTTACCTCACATCTCATCACAGTCTTCAAGTGTCACCTTGAACATAAGGGGTATGTGACACATCATGAAGCTAGGTCCTGAGCCTTCAAACAGTTCTGAGCACAGAATGATATTAGATCAGAGCTCACACTACAAGCAGCCACAGAGAAAAAGTCCAGGCCTTCTTAAGAGGTGGCTGCAAAGTGCCTGATAACTCCACTCTCTCCCCAAGAACCTGCTTCCTACCCCCACACGCTCCTGCACACATCAATGTTTAAAGAACTTTTAAAGAAAACAACTGCAAAGCTCTTCACATAGTTCAAATACTTCACTTAAAAGGAATTTTAATTCTTAAATCTCAGATTGCACCAGTCCCCAGCAGGACATGCACTCATCATGTTCGCGTTGTGGCATTTGAGCAGTTCAAACAGGGATGGAGCCACAGTGTGAAACCATGAGCTCAGAGGCCTGGGAGCCAAGGTGATGGAGATCCCCACCAGCTCTACCTGTGCTTTACGTGAGCAACCCAGTTCAACATATCTCTGCTTACTCTCTCAGGGTGCCTCCTCATGACCTGTGTAAAAAAGAGATCTTCCCGCAGCCAAGAGACACACATCTTCAAGGCCCGGCCAGTGGGAGAGTACTGGGAGCAACAGGATGTGAGTGGGTGCACAATTCTTGTTAAGTCTTTCAGCCAGTCCTGTTGTATGGCTGCAGTGTGTGGATCAGATCAGTGGTGCTTGTCATCTGCTTAGAGTTCAAGAGTGGACATCACTAAACTGTTTCTTTTCAAGGCTGGATCTGTCTGGCCATGACCCATTACCAACAGCAGCACCTCCCCAGCAGCAGTGAGTCAAACCAAGCTGAGAACCTGAAGAACCTTTGTTGCTAAATGAAGCACTGAGTTTTAAAAAGTAATTATTCTCCAAAGAGTATCAGCTGCTCTCTCTGGGCTTTACTGCTATCTGCAACCTGGAAAAGCCCTTCCATCCCAGTGACTTGTGTCATCTCCTCTTAGCAGCAGTTGAACTGAGATCACAGCAAGCCTTGCATTCCTCAGCAGCAATAATCAATACAAACCCATTAATCTCCTCGGGATGCAGACAGTTCATGTTTTGGATGCACCACCTCTAGCTGGGATAGCATATGGTAAGGAAATAAGGCTTCCTCAAAGACAATCACCTGTACAGTTCCAGCCACACAGAACTCAGAACACTCTGAAGTACAGAAAAAGTATCTAAGTGGCCAGAAACAATTACAGTCTAATTATGTCAAAAGGCTTCCTCCCTTCCACTCCTCATGCCAGTTGACAATTCATATACAGGGGCAACAGTAACAAACAAGGTGCCCCATCAAATAGGAAGAGTTATCTGGGCCACCACTCCTTCCCAGAGGCACATGGTACGTGCCCTCAAGCACTGGAATGAGATGAATGAGTTCATTGCAAAATGTATTGGGGAAATAGGAGGTGAGATTTGGGAAAAGCTGTGCCCTTTCTTACCCCCTTTCATCTTGTGGCTACCCAGCTCCTGAACTTACAGAACTGTACTTGAGCTACCACACACTGGGTACAGCCCTTTCCTGCAGCAAACCATGTTTCCTGTCCAGCAAGGTACATTCAGTCCAACAAGACTGGGGACATTTGCCAAGCCTGCTATCAGAAAACATAGCTTGGATCTGGTGGAAGATTTCAACATTCATGGAAACAGTCGGGAGGCTGCACTATTGGAATTACAGACCCTGCAACAGGGTACAGTGTTGCCAGGCACGTACACAGGGTTTTAAGCCACCCCTCTTCTCCCAAAGTATGAAAGTAGAGCTAGATTTTTTGTTTTGTTATCAGCAACCTTCTTATCCATTCTTTTAAAATGACAGCTTCTGCCCACTCTGCCAGCACCATCAAAATTTGCTTCCATTGCTCTGACTATACCACACACAAAATGATGTACACATGCTCTGGGACACTTTTGCTCATTTTAATGCTTAGCAATTTGCCCTGGCTGGGGTGAACTTTTTTTAGAACTGTATTTTAGAAGGTCCAGTACTTTCCCCATCGCAGCTTTAGCTCCTGTTGTGCCCACTCCGTGCACCCTTTCTGCATTAACTTGCTTCTCTGTGCTCCTCCAGCACAGAGAAAACTCAATGCCAAGAAAGAGATAAAGACACACTAAAAGCAGGGAAATGCCTGAGTCCTTTCCATTCAGAGGCAGATCTGCCTTGAATGGCAGCCCCCAGAATGGATCTGCCTCCAAAGGAGAATGAATCACAAGCAAGTCAACCCCCTTCAATTCACATTAGACTTCAAGCTACCGTTTATATTCTCCCCCCTCCACCACAAGCTCCTCCTTTCTAACACAAATCTCTCCCAGCACGCAGGCACATGCACTCCAAGGCAGCGAGCAGCAGTGTTGTGATGAGCTCAAACCACAGTTTGGTGAGATTCAGCTCTTTCTAAGGGCACTTTTTCATCAGCAAACTATAATTGGCAGCCCTTAACTGCTACAAGAGTTTTGCAACACACACCTAAAGAATATGCCAGACTAGATCTTCACACTAAGACCCCAAAATTAGAACCAATATCCTAGAAGCAAAGTGACCCTCATTAGTTATTTCAAAGCAAACTAATCAACCCTGCTCAACTGTAGAACGAGATCTTCTATATTTTCTCTAACCCATATGTACATTCACAAAGAGAAACAGAAAAGTAATATTAAAGTGACTGATGTAGCTGTTCATAGCTAGAAAACTTGTATGGGACTCAGGACCTTCAAAGTGCTGTGTATTTACCTACTGTGTACAACTCAAAATCAGTGCTATGAACATTTTTAGGTATAGAAATTACTTAGAAATGAGACACTTCTCCTGGCTTAAATAAACATAGGATGAGAATACAGTTTATTCTGTGCATGTAACTCCTTTATCACAGCTCAGGGGGCTTTTGCAACATTCAGGAGCTGTATGTTGAAAGGAAGGGAATCTGGCACAATACAAAACAATTGGTTCTTGCTATATTAGCTTTAATTTATGTCCTAGACCTTCCCAGTCTCCCAATGGAGCTCTTTTCACTCCTCAAAGAAACAACACAAAGCCAATACTACAAACGTACACAAGCCAACCCTATTCCCTTCCTTGTCCACGAAGTTACTCAGACTAACCCTGCTGAAACAGTTTTGCCAAGGATTATTGAGAAAGGCTTAGAACCAACTCAGAATCCTCCCACGGGAAGATGCTTTTCATCAGCTTAGTTTAAAAAAAGGTTAAAACGACTCGCCCAGTAACTATCCCAGGTCTGGCCACATCCACTTTCCCAGAGCTGCTCCTGAGCACCGCAATAAGGGCTCCGTCCAGCCTGGGAAGGGAGCAGCTCTTCCCCCTTACCTGAGAAGTCTGCAGAAGTCTTAGCAAAGTTGCTGAAAGCTGCCAAGCACACGAGTCCTACCAGGAGGGTGGAGGTGGGAGACACATCTGGGCTGCACATCCTTAAGGATCCTCACGGCTGGTTTTCTTCCAGAGGAAAGGAAAACGCTTGCTGCCCTAAGCCAGTACTGCTCATTGCCCGGAGAGCAGCGTTTGTCCCATTGCTGGGAAGGATCCCAGCGAGCAGCGGGGGAAGGAAAAGCACTCAGCGCGCACACACACACACACACACACACACACACACACACATCCCTGGGAGGGAATGGAGTGAGGCTGAGTGAGGCTGACGAATGAGACAGACCTACCTGAGCCTTGGCGGAGGTCCCAGGGTCCTAAAAGTCATCACTTCGCCCAAAATTGCTCCAGACTGTTCCTGTGCAGCTGCCTGACAGCCCCGCTGGAAGCTGGGGGGAGGGAGTCAAGATCTGGTCTCTCCGGTGCAGACAGACAGACAGACAAAAGGCAGTATGTTCAAAGGAGGCTGCCCCAGACAAAGCACCTGAAATCTCAGCCATTCGGACAATGCCCTTAATAACAGGATTTCGATTGATCAGCCCTGAATTGGTCAGGCAACTGGACAAGATGATCCTTGTAGGTCCCTTCCAACTGAAATAACACATTCTAGTCTATTTCATGATTCACACAGGTTTTGGGAGCAATGGATAGTTGTAGCTGCTGCTGAAATCAGTGTGAAAAGTGGTGTCCTGCCAGGCTGGTGACAGGACAATTCTTCATTGACAGTGATTCTACAATGGAAGAGACTCTGTACAGGCACAGGGATCAAACCTTCCTGGATCCCATTGCAGGGCTGGGACTGGTGTCAGCCCACATGTTCAAAATCCTTCTTCCTTTTGAGAGCAGCCAGCCATGCCAGGCTCCCTCTACCCCACTGGACCTTTCTCACCTTATCAAACTCAACAGAGGATTTTCATGCTGATCCTAACCTGTGGTGTCCAGACCCAGGACACCTGTCTCCCTCCACAGCAACTGTATTCACCTCCAGCTAGTGTGGCCTTAGCTGCTAACTCAAGCATTGCTCACCCTTCAGAGTTAAAAGGAAGCTCCAGCTCATCTGGATGCACATAGAATCACAGAGTGTTAGGGACTGGAATGGACCTCTGGAGATCATTTAGTCCAATCCCTTGCCAAAGCGGGTTCACGTAGGGCAGATCACACAGAAACGCATCCAGGTGGGTTTTAAGAGTCTCCAGAGAAGGAAACTCCACAACCTCTCTGGGCAACCTGTCCCAGTGCTCCATCACCCTCACAGTAAAGAAGTTTCTCCTCACATTGAGGTGGAACTTCCTAATGTTCTAGCTTATACCCATTGTTCTTTGTCCTATTACGGGGCACCGCTGAAAAGAGACTGGTCCCTTCCTCTTGATACCGACCCTTCAGATATTTGTAGACATTAGTAAAATCCCCTCTCAGCCTTCTCCATACCAAACAGTCCCAGTTCTCTCAGCCTTCATAGGAGAGATGTTCAAGTCCCTTAATAATCCTCATAGCTCTCCACTGGACACTCCCCAGTAGATACCTGGCTCTCCTGAACTGGGGAGCCCAGAACTGCACACAATACTCCAGGTGTGGTCTCACCAGGGCAGAGTAGAGGGGGAGGAGAACCTGTCTAGCCCTGCTGGACACACTTTTCTTAATGAACCCCAGGATACCATTGGGCCTTCTGCAGACAGACAGACAGACAAAAGGCAGTATGTTCAAAGGAGGCTGCCCCAGACAAAGCACCTGAAATCTCAGCCATTCGGACAATGCCCTTAATAACAGGATTTCGATTGATCAGCCCTGAATTGGTCAGGCAACTGGACAAGATGATCCTTGTAGGTCCCTTCCAACTGAAATAACACATTCTAGTCTATTTCATGATTCACACAGGTTTTGGGAGCAATGGATAGTTGTAGCTGCTGCTGAAATCAGTGTGAAAAGTGGTGTCCTGCCAGGCTGGTGACAGGACAATTCTTCATTGACAGTGATTCTACAATGGAAGAGACTTTGTACAGGCACAGGGATCAAACCTTCCTGGATCCCATTGCAGGGCTGGGACTGGTGTCAGCCCACATGTTCAAAATCCTTCTTCCTTTTGAGAGCAGCCAGCCATGCCAGGCTCCCTCTACCCCACTGGACCTTTCTCACCTTATCAAACTCAACAGAGGATTTTCATGCTGATCCTAACCTGTGGTGTCCAGACCCAGGACACCTGTCTCCCTCCACAGCAACTGTATTCACCTCCAGCTAGTGTGGCCTTAGCTGCTAACTCAAGCATTGCTCACCCTTCAGAGTTAAAAGGAAGCTCCAGCTCATCTGGATGCACATAGAATCACAGAGTGTTAGGGACTGGAATGGACCTCTGGAGATCATTTAGTCCAATCCCTTGCCAAAGCGGGTTCACGTAGGGCAGATCACACAGAAACGCATCCAGGTGGGTTTTAAGAGTCTCCAGAGAAGGAAACTCCACAACCTCTCTGGGCAACCTGTCCCAGTGCTCCATCACCCTCACAGTAAAGAAGTTTCTCCTCACATTGAGGTGGAACTTCCTAATGTTCTAGCTTATACCCATTGTTCTTTGTCCTATTACGGGGCACCGCTGAAAAGAGACTGGTCCCTTCCTCTTGATACCGACCCTTCAGATATTTGTAGACATTAGTAAAATCCCCTCTCAGCCTTCTCCATACCAAACAGTCCCAGTTCTCTCAGCCTTCATAGGAGAGATGTTCAAGTCCCTTAATAATCCTCATAGCTCTCCACTGGACACTCCCCAGTAGATACCTGGCTCTCCTGAACTGGGGAGCCCAGAACTGCACACAATACTCCAGGTGTGGTCTCACCAGGGCAGAGTAGAGGGGGAGGAGAACCTGTCTAGCCCTGCTGGACACACTTTTCTTAATGAACCCCAGGATACCATTGGGCCTTCTGTACCACACATCCTTGATCCTGCCTGATTTCCAGCTGCATCCTGGCAGCACTAAGCCAGTCATGATAACTTGGAAGACCTGAGCTGAGCTCTCAGGACAGAGGTGGACTGGTCTGGTAGACCCTGTTCAGCCTGGGTACAGGAAGGAGAACCCAGGCTTCAGGGATCAACGTTACCTGCAGCTTGGGCATATTTTTGCATATAAGTAATAGACATAACCAACATATTTAAGCCAGAGCACAGACTCAGTGCAGAGAGCTGGGGATAGTTTTCATAGGAAAAGCCAACACCAGCCACTTAGCAATCTGTGTATACACATCCACAAACCTGTGTGAGGCTGCCAGGGGAGGGGAGACAGAGCCAGGCACATGCACAGCTGCTGAACAAAGTTGCAGCTTCTATCCAACAAAAATAACTCAAGTGGGAACATCCAAGGAAAACCACAACTGGTTTTTACTGCTCTGTCCTGTTCTTCCACATGGAATCAAGCCAGAGTTTCCAGAAACATTCACCTTGGAGCTGCACATGAGTGTAAGAGACTTCAGCCCAAAAGGCTCTGGGTTTTTTTCAGAGCTGAGTGCACTTGTAAAGAGTTTCTTATGCAGAAGGTTTATAATAATGTATCAGCTGTTCTCAGATGAAAATCAGACTGGCAGTCAGATTATATGTGAAAGAGATTTTCAAGAGTGTTGCCATGAATACCACAATCACTGTTTTCACCAGAAATCTGTCCAGGGATGATCTGCATGCTAAAAGAAAACTTCGAGGGCAGCTGTAAATTCTGTGCCACTTGCTGAAGTTCCAATCAGACACACTGAAGATGAGGGTGGTGTGGGTAGTGAGTGAGGGTAGCCCTTGAGTTAGAGCTTCGATCCAGTCCATGCCCCATCCACCCAGTCCAGGTGAACAAGGCCTAGATTGCACCTAAGCAACCCTCCTTTTCACAAACAGCTCTTCACACACTGAGCATCTACAGTAAAGGTGCAAATGAGTCACCTCTCGAGGACAGTGGTGGCTCTGGCTTGACCTGACAGCACAGACATACCAGCAGGCTCTGTACAGTCCAGTCCCAGACCCTGCTCTCTGCAAACAATCTTGCCACCTTATTTTTTTGAAGAGGGCTGCCTAAGCAAGATCAAAACCCAGGAACTTCTACTTCCTTACTCTTTATTTCACCTGAGACTTTAATTCCACATGCCACTCCTCTCTGATCTATAGTTTCCTGGATTGGCCTAAATTTTAAAAATAAAAGATTAGGACATTTGGCACCTAGCATCTATATATAATTCTTGTCTCAATTCTGCTGCCCTTGCCAAGAGGAAGATTCACTACTATTGTGTTATAGGCATGAGATAACCATATGCATTACCAGATTATTAGTCAAATCTCCTTATCAGCATGACAAAGAAATAATAGGGCCCCTGGAAATCTATCAGTGGTCTGGAAAAAGGAAGCACTATTTGCTGAAAAGAGCCCACCCTGTTAGCAGGTGTTGATTTTACTGATTAAAGGGTAATTAGGTTTGGCTGACTCAGTATATGGGGCAGAAAAAAACCTCTGGTGACAGAGGGTATAAGGCGAAAGATGGCACGTGTGCTTGAGCAGCCCTTCAGGTTATTGTTAATAAGGACAAAGCAGAGGGGAGGAAGTTTACATCAGTGTCATGAGAGGCCTTTGTTTTTAAGCAAGTTCGTAAAGATGCCCTCCAAAGGGAAAGCAGAAAGAAGCTCTTGAAAAAAACCAACCAACAAAACCAAAACCAAAAAACATATATTGGCCTTTGAGAAAACAGACAATTCTGTTAAAGCCCATCTCCAGAATACACTTATTCCTTAGGGCATGTGTGAACATCAGCTGTGTGTTTCAAACAGAAAGAGGCCACCTGTTCCAGCTGCAGCACAGACAAAGGATGGTCTCTCTGTCATGAACAGTCTCATGGGGTAAACATGAATCAAGGGGACACCAATATGAAATGTTATCCCTATTTATAGGGATAACAGCCCTTGAAATCCAGCCATGCCTTCAAATCTGTCTCCTGGGGATAGGTATTAATGCATAAGATGATACGCAGTCTCTTGGATCCCTGGACCCAAAGCCACCCAGAAGCAGGAACAGGTTGGTATTGATGCAGTTCATGTTACATCTGAGCTTGGAGGAATGGTTATTTGGCCTCTTTCTCTCCAGAGGTGACTGTGGAGAACGAGTCTTTTTTTGGAGACAGTGTTTGGGTATACTGAAAAACATTTCTTCCCTCTAGAAAAGAGAAGCTCTGTGCTTTGCATCTGAGCTGGGTTTTAATACCTTCCTGATCGTGGCAAAAAGCCCACAGGGTCTTTGTGCCCAGCTTAAAAAGTGGAAAGTCCACAGCACCGAGTTACATACACAGAGCCTAAACCAGGAGTTAGACACCTGAATCCGACCATACTTTTAGTCCAGGATGATTAACAACTGTACCTCCACCCTCCATTTTTTACTATGATACTTAAGTGCATTCTTTCTGTTCCTTCTCCTCCCCTATTCCTCTCTCTGGTAGATCCTCTCCTCCTGATCCACATAAAACTGTGATATCTGAGACATGCATACAAATTCCCAAAGTGCTTTAAAAGCAGTTAAGTACAACTGCATCTGGGGAAACTGAGGCACTGAGCAGTGCAGCAATTTGTCATCCAATTTTGTTACTCCAGTATCACTCAGTTTATAAATGGTAATCAGGAATGGACCCAGTTAGGATGATTCCCAGTTTCATGCTATATGTGCTGATCTTGGTTACTTCTAGGGTTGATTTTTGGGAATACTCTCCTACTTTTCACTGACCCTGTACCACTGCCTTGCTGACTAAATGATCAACAGCTTGAAGAAGGGCTGATCAGTAGAAGAACTGGACCAGGATTAACTTTCAGCTAGAGAACCATAGGTAGGGTTGAAGCCTTGTTTGTTTACACAGTCACAAGAAGGTTTATTTGCATAAATGTTCTAGGACTTGTCTTGCTTTCTGCACCCTAGTAACATTGCTTACTTCTTACTGTGTTTTCCACAAGGTCTCAAAGCACTCTCCAAAAGACCACTGTGACATTCTGCCATTTCACACATGGAGGAAGCACAGTCATATGTTCAAAGACACTATTTTTTCATGGTCAAGTTGGGGAAGCTGTCAGAGATAAGAAAAGATTCAATACTTTTAATCTTTAAGTCCAGTTAGACCTCTTTCCATTTGGCCATGTTGCCTCCTTGTAAAGGAATGTAAATAAATTACAAAGCATATGTGCATTTATACCTACAGAGACACATTACGCTGGGTAGACAAAGCTTCAAATATAAACTACCAAAGTTTCCCAGCATAATACAGCTCTTTGTTCTTTTTTTGTTCCTTTTTTTTTTTTTAATCTTTCCCCTAGGAGTGTCTTATGGAAACAGATGGGCTTACTCATGGAAGCAAGCACTATTTGCTTTCATCAATCCGAAGGTACAGAACTTCACATAATGCAGTTTTGCAACATGACACCCAAGTATCTCACAAGTAAAATCCTCCTCTGTCTCCATATTCCATGTTAAACAACAGCCGTGCAGAATATTCAAACTGGAAAGCCCTTGAAGTTTTCACTTCTTGTGTCACTCAATCACTCCAGTTTACAAATCAAACAGAAATCCTGAGGGACTTTGCTACATAGTGGAACAGGTTTAGGGTGAGTGTGTTGTTTTAACATAATTCTGTGTAGAGCAAAGGCCTGAGTGATGCACTTATCTCACTAAAACATTGGGAAGTGTTGCAAAATACTGATGCAAAATACTCTAATGCACAAATATGTCAAAAATAAAATAACTGGGGACTAAAAAGTGAGCCAGAACAAAGCTGAAAACTTTCTCCTCGTGTCTGCATCAAGTAATTGAGGTTGAAACCTCCCTCAGCTGGCATTCTCTTTAGCATAATGATGTTTTATGTTAGAAGATCCTGTACAAGATGCTTTTGCTTTATCTGGGACCAGCACATGTGGTTTAGTTGGAGTCTTATGAACAGGATGTTCTTGGCTTAATCACAGTCCTAGAACTACAAGCATTTGGAGTCATCTTCATATTTTACCTTTGTGCTCCACTGTGAGTCACATAAAGATTTCAAGAGACCAGGATTTCAAGGATCAGAGTTCCTCAGCTGTGAATTTGATCCTTCTTTTTCCCTGTGTTTCATCTGTCCTGCCTGTTTGGATGTTGCTTCCCAAGTTTTTTTGCTATGTGGGCAAACAGCACCCAGCTGACACCCTGCAGTTCACTGAGACCTTCAGGACTTGCACTGTCTTCTTATATAGAATCATAGAATCATTAAGGTTGGAAGGGGCCCTAAGGATCATCAAGTTCCAACCCCCCTGCCACGAGCAGGGAACCCCACCACTAGATCAGGTTGCACAAAACCTCATCCAACCTGGCCTTAAAAACCTCCAGGGATGGGGCACCAACAACCTCCCTGGGCAACCTATTCTAGTTCCTCACCACCTTTATAGTAAATAATTTCTTCCTAATATCTAACCTAAATCTGCCCTCTCTCAGTTTAAAACCATTACTCCTTGTCCTATCACTATCTTCTCTGATGAGAATTCCCTCCCCAACCTTCCTGTAGCCCCTTTCAAGTCCTGGAAGGTGCTATAAGAGCCTTCTCTTCTCTAGGCTTAACAGCCCCAGCTCTCTCAGCCTGTCTTCATAGCAGAGGTGCTCCAGGCCTGTGATCATCTTGGTGGCCCTTCTCTGGACCCTTTCCAACAGGTCTATATCTTTCTTGTGCTGAGGGCTCCAGAACTGTACACAGTATTCGGGGGGGGGTGTCTCTGTAATGTATCTGTAATGTGAAACTCTTCTCCCACTTAACCTGACTCATTAGTCTCCTAACAGTTTTCCTGGGAAGATTTCTCCATCAATTGGATGATAGTGGGTACTGGCTTTTTTTTTTTTTGGTTGGTTGGTTGGTTTGGGGGTTTTTTGTTTGGTTTGTTTTTTTGTTTGATTTTTTTTGCCACTTCTATCTTTCCTTCAGTATATTCTATAGCTCTCTGGGAGTGCTCATTAGATAAGCGGGTGAATTTTGCACCTGAAGGTATCTATCTCTGACCTAGATGGCCTCTGCTTTGAACAGAAGAGACATCCCAGCTGGTTCATAGTGAGCAGCTTTTTGTATTATCTCATCTGTGGTAACTGAGGGAGAACTGGCTCTATCCTGCTGCTATGGAGGTGTGAGCCCCAGTATTTCTCATGCTTTATAACACACCCCTTTTAATTTGATCTCCACTTTTTTCCCCTCCCTTTTATGTCCTGTTTTAATAGCACAGATAATTTACATTGTCATTCATTTCCACAGGAACCAGAATTCTTCCCCAGATTTACCTGTCTGGAAGTTCTCTGTTTCCCCTGTGGGAGAAACATGCCATGATGCAATTTGATGCAAACTGGGAATCATCTCAACATTCATTCTCAAAATGGTACTTAAGATGATACCACAGGCATGTATCCCAAACCTCATAACTACTGTGGACTCCACTTTGAGGACATCCAAATGCAGTAGCATGAAGGACAACAAAAGAATCCTCCTGCACTCCCCCAGATCCTCCTGTCCCTCATGGAAACACATCCTCTAGGCACAATCACACCTCATCCTTTTTGCAACTACTTATTATAACTTCCATTGGGAAAACCATTTTCATTGCCAGAGACCTTCAATCCCACAAAACTGATTGTTTCCAAGCATAGCCAGGAAGCCAAGCTTAGCAATCACGTCCATACTAACAAGCTGAACCAAGCAAAGGTCTGGACACAGGCCCTGCAACTCATCTGGTTACAGTTACCTGTTGGGCTTGGCACACTTTTGACTCAGGCCACCTGGCATCCAGACAATTCTTGAGCATGGCTGGGGAGTTGGCAGGGACTTGGGCCGTTCCAACAGGCAGGAAGGAATCCTGCTTTGGAGTTTGATGGCATGAACACGTCCAGTTGATGTGTGCTAAAAGACCCACCAGCGTTTAAAGTTTTTAATAGCCATGGTGAAGACACAGTGGCATAGCCTAAGAACTGAATAAATAACTCTGAACACAGGGCAGACTGGTACTGTCTGCCAGTTCCACAGCGTCTTCTCCATCTTGCTACCTAGACAAGCCTGATTAGAGCTGCCCGGGACTGGCAGTGGGTCCTGCAGTCCCACCTCCAGACTCCAGCAGAGTTACAGCCCAGGCTGCTGCCTGCTATGCTCCCACCTATTTACAGCAGTTAGCAGGACAGACCATTCCTACAGGGCATTCAGCAGAGACTGAGCTTAAGCTTGAGAAAAAAAATGAAAAAAATCTGGTTCAGGGCCACGACTACCTTCTCCTGTGAGAGTGAACCAACAACATAGCTCTCTAAGTCATTCACAGCCTCATGGATGGATCTGAGCAATTCTAGATTGCAGGAAAGCAACTCCACTGTAGCTTAACACTTTCTAATGTTCTCTTTATTAGAGGACAGATCTGATGAAAGGCAGAGCTGAAGAAAGTGTGAGGAACACACAGTGAGCAAATGTCATTCCAGCATAACTTGTACAGATCAGTTTTCGCCCCAGGCTTATCATTGCCTTGGGGCACAGGGTATTTCCCTTGTTTTACACAAAAAAAAAAAAACCCTCTGCCTCACAGATCACAAACTGGTAAGAAATCAAATGGAACCAGAGGAAATGCCTTCCTGTTGAATGGCTAAAATAAATCCCAAATGTAGTTTCACTGGCATCAGTGCAATTTCAACAATGCACTAGGTCTGCCATTTGCAAGAACAGGTTTATGTTCTCCTTTCACATGTGCTTAACATTTTCTTTTCTGTTTTTTAATCTTTTCTATTTTAAAGGACTGTTTCAAGAGTGTGGGAAACTGTTCTTTTCTTCCCCACATAAGTCTAAACAAAGAGGATCTGTATTCTTCCACATGCATTTAAGTACTCAGGACAATAATATTCCCAGTTACTTGCTTTACAATGGTTTCAAGAGACTATCCAGTGACTAAGTCCAGGTGTGCTGGACATTGCAGGCAGTGCTGGGCTATGTCACCTAAACTGCCTAAGGAAATTGCAACGGCATTGAAGTTCAAGCCATCCAAACCTTTGCACTCTATAGCCACAACACTGGCATTAGGGAACTACAGTTAAGTTTCTTCTAGGGTAAGAGACCCTTCCCACTGCAAAAAGCTCATGCTGAAATTTTACTGAATTTGTTGTCTCTGGGCACCTGGCTTGGAGACACACTGCTGGTACCTGATGCAGTAACTTAATTTACTGGGCCTGCTAAGAACACAGGGGAAGGAAGGAGACTACACAGCTGCCTTAAAAGAGGTTTGCAAACATCTGAGCTCACTGTCTGGACTGACAGCATTGTTAAATGTAGAGCTGTGTGTGGGTGCTAATCATTAGCTTGGTGGTTGCAAACAACAGGGAACCGTGTAAGAGAGGTACAAAAGGTGGTATTTCTACACACAGGTGTTTCCTCAGAAACACCTCAGCTGAGGTAAAAAGGGACCAGAACTTCCAATCCTGCTTCAATTTTTTCTGCAATAGATTGTCAAGCCAGCATAATTCTCCCAGCCTTCCCTTCCCAGCTACACTGGTGCTTGTTCTCTGCCCTGTTCTACAGTTACCCCCTGGGTGCTATTTCATGCACAGCCCTTCCCCAGCTGTTCTCAACCTGAGATGCTGTTTCCCATGGAGCATCTTTTCTACTGATTACTACACTGCTGATAATTTCTTGCTTCACTTGCCCACCCCATCTTGGATATACATAACTAGCCAAACCTTCTCCCTTCCTGCAGTGACAGATAAAATACTTTCTTTCCAGCCCACTGAATCTACCCACACAGCATACCAACCAGCCTCCACACAACCTTCCTTCTGCAAAATGCACCTGTGACATTACAGGAAAAGCTGATGTGTCAATTAAAACGAGTCCCAGTCTTAAGTGCTGGCCAGTTTCATTTTCACCAAAAGAATATTGCCACAAATGGTGTTATGAATACCTAGGAGACTCAAGGGCTTCTTCAGCTGGTTTAGGAAGCCAGAATCCATAGCTGCTGCTGCTCCTGTGGAGAGGAGGCAGGAAAAAAAAGCTTGTAAAACCCATTTTGAAGGTGACAGTCCTGCTGTGACTCCAGGGGAAGCCAAGTGGGACATAAGATGAAGCAGCAGTTTCTCTCTCCCTCCCATCTTCATGCAAAAACATTGCACACAGTTGAAAAATAATGTGGAAAATAATGTTATGGTCTCTAAAGGGTTTTTGCAAAACAAAAGAGATCAGATCACATTTTCTCTTCAGTTTGGTCAATATTCACATAGTAATGAAGAGCAGAAGTTGACTTGCTTTGTTTAAAATAATGAGAAGCTGTGACTTTGAGCAATTTGATAATAAATTTTTTGCTTGCTTTTTCTCCTGCATGAGAAGGTTATGATACTAGATATAATTTACTATGACAAACCACTAGTATTAATGCATTAATCAAGAAAAACAAATGGTCTGCCTTTGAAATCTCCTGCCCACCTACAGAGAGTAATGGGGTTATAAATGGAGAAAGAACAAATATTGACTCTATGAAATGTAAAGGTACTTGGGAGTTCACCCATCAATCTTTAGATTACACTTGCCTTTCAAGATTAATGGGATTTCTTTCATAATCCATTTTGAATATTTTCAGGCATCTCAGGAAATGGGATGGAGACATTCAACTCCATGCTCTCTAGGTTTTCAAGACGTTCCAGACTGTTTCTGAAGGACAGTACCCCAAATTTCTGGAATGAGGTAGATGTTTCCAACCCAAGAGTTGTCCTTCAGTTTCACGTAAGTACTGAATGAGCTGCCTCGACTGGCCAATGAGTTCCTTGTGTGAGGGTGCTTCTGGTGCAGCTTTTTGTAAGATGGCTCCAGAAACTCACCCTCCACCACTTACACTATGGACACTCAGGAACACAGACAGTCCTTGGCATCTGAACCCATACAGCCCTTAAGAGTACCCAAGAACTGACTGCCTAAGTGAAAGGCCTCTGGCAGCATTTACCAAACTTAATCTTACTTTGTCACACAACCGTCTTCCCCCTCCAAACTCATAATGTCCCACCTCTGAAGCAATGCTATAACTGTCTTCTCCACAGACTACTGAGTCTACTTTAGATTCACTTCAACATTGGCTTCCACATTCCTCTTAAAAATGTCTTACTGAATCAGAAAATGAGGGGAATCATGAAAGCTGAGATAAGCCAGTGTTGCTGTCCCTTCTGCAGCCTGTAAGGGTGCCAGGCATCCCACAGGACACTCAGTACTGAGAGGGACACAACTGAGACCCAAAACCCCAAGACAAGCTGCAAAGCCAGTCTCATCTTAAATTCTTAATTATCTGAAGAAAACACAGATTTCCAGAGGAATTTAAAGACACTTCTGACTCTGAACATAGGACCAGTATCTACTGAGGCACCGGCAAAGCGGCCAACAGACCAGTTTGTATTTCATGTATCACCTGCACCCCGATATAATCATTTGCATCTGTTGGGTTTTTCCTTCCTCTATAAAGGTTATACAATAAAAAATTATCCTTCAGGGCTGGAATCAAACAAAGGGAAAAGGAAATGGAAGAAAATAGATGTCCATGAGCACACTGGTGATGTACCATGGAAGCCATGCCCACTGCCAGAAGCCCCCCAGGAGCCTCAGGCTCAGGAAAACAGATGTGAACACTTCTCCAGCAACTGCATGCAAAGAAGAGAACATGCAGTTGGTCTGGCAGGGTTAACCCCATGTGGCTCCAACAGGATGTATGTTTCAACATGGCTGAGGCCTGGGGGTGTTTTGACAGAAGGAGCTAAAGATTTTCCAGTCCATCTGGTCTGCAAGCTCAGGGCTAGGATACTGTGTCTGAAGAACAGCTCTCTCTCCTCTTTGCTTGCTCTACAATAAGGTAAAAAATGTAGCTGTGGATGCTTGATGGCCACCTTGATAAAGAGCTGTTCAAGCTAGAAGGGTCTGGCACCTTAGGTTATTCTAAGCAGCATTTGGGGATATCTCCAATTATGAAGTTTCAGCAAGGTCAACTCAGCCTAAGCTACCCAACAACTCATTTTTCATTAAAGGGGAGCTTCCAGAAAAACTAGAGCTCCATCAGATTGTTTAAATATTCACATTAAATCCACTACAGTGACATCTTTCTGGAGTAGTTTATAGAGCTGTTTTGATAGCTGGGATAAGCAGGACACAGAGGAACAAACCAATAAAACACAGATGAGAGGATGGGAGATGCATTTGTGCCACACTGTTGCATAAATGTCAGGGGAAGGAGGTTCACTCCTGGGTAACAAATACCAGAGTAAGGTTTTAAAAATTAATTATGAAAAGCATTGTTTCCACTTTCAAATCCAGCTAAACCAAAACTTTGCCAATTCCTGAGGCCTGCATTGATCAAGTGCTCATTGCAGTTTGTGAAGGAGATGACATCAGGTGTTTTCCACACATCTAGAGAGGATGAGGTGAGCCAGCCCCATTTCTTTTGGAATCTGGGGATAGAGGAGAGGAGAGGGAATATTATTCAGTTGGAATCCAAATGCTTGACCACTACAAGGCTGACCAAAAGCTAAGTATGTTATTAAAGGCATTGTTCAAATGCCTCTGGAACACTGGCAGGCTTAGGGTATTGACCACCTTCCTAGGAAGTCTGTTGCAGTGTTAGACCAGCTTCTCAGTAAATAAATGCTTCCTAATGTCCAGTCTGAACCTTCTTTGGCACAGCTTTGAAGGTTTAGGTCTTTTCAACCCTGACTGCACAACAGACTTCATCTCCAGAGCAGCTCAGCTCCTTGTAAATATCTCTTTCTGTTTAGGGACATAATAACAATAACAGCAGGTGTCACTTTATTTTGCTGTGTTTCCTCTAAAAAGACAACCAAGTTCCCTTGGGCAACATGAAAATTCACTCCCTTCTTCACAGCCTCTGACACTCCACAGGCAGCTGTGCTGGGATTGTTGCAACGTGGCCTCAGGTATTTAGAAGAAATCTCTGATTTTAGCCTGCAACACAGCCTGTTTCAGGAGGTGATATTGACACTCCCTATCCCAGTGCTGCAGATATTGATGCACAGATCTCTGCTGGGACTGCAGCACCACATCCCTGGTATCCTAAATGGGATGGCAGACAAGATACACAGAAAAGTTGTGGAGGGACTTTCTATAAGGGCCTGTAGCAATAGGACAGGGGGTAATAAAGCCATTTAAATGGCTTTAAACTGCAGGAGATTAGAACAGAAGCTGTAGTTAGAATACAAAAGATATCTTAACAATAAAATGTACTACTTAGAGTTAGATCAAACAATAAAGGTTAACAACTATTATGTCGGCAACTTACTTATTACCAAGTCTTATACTAGGCCTAGAACATCAATTATCAATTTTAAAGGATTCTATAATCCTAAAATTTAATGATGAAAATTACTTAACATTAAATATGCCAATGAAGAGAATAAAGGAGTTAATATCTCTCACCTTTGCCGGGTCCCAGCTGGGTGTTCCTGGGTGGGTCTCAATTCTCAAGAATTAGTCTCTCTGGGGGCATCTCTGCTGGAGAGGAGAAGGTCCAGCAACTTCCTGGGAAAGTGTATGGGAAGTCCACCCATTAAATATGGGATCAGGCTTTTTGTAGAAAGTGGATTTATTGCTGTTTAACTATTTAGCCATAGCTCCAACATCTCTTATTGGAGAATAAAAGGGAAATAGTAGAAAACCTATGAAGAACAGAAGAAAAAACATGACTTTATCTCTATTTCAGGCCTAGTTGTGGCTGGGTTGGGCTCTGTGTTCTTCAACACCAGAGAGCAGCTGGTGTTACGAATGTCAACTTGGCCTCTGTTTGTACATTTCAAAGTTGTTACCAGCTCAGAGTTTGCTAGGTCTTTCCCTTTCTCATGGGAATCTTTCCACTCCAGGCCTGGGCCTGCAAAACTGAGAGACATAAAGCAGTTGAATCATAGAGGGAAACTGAGGCAGGCATATTGAGAGATGGAGTGTCCTGCTACACCTGGCCTCATGGGGACATGAGCAGGTTAAGTCCAGACAGCATGGGTTAGATGCAAGTAAGTAGGTCAGCTCAAGCCAAGAAGCAGCCTGCCCATGTTCACACAACTCAGAGCCCTGCTCCAATCCTTGCAACGGGTTCTGGGGTTTCTTAATTCACACTCAGTGCCATATAAAACCAGATGTGCCCTAGACCTCAAGTAGCTATCTGTGAACTTGTTCTGAGCCAACTCCAGTACAGCCTGTTGGGCATCTCCACATCAAAAAAGCCCTCCCCTATGTGGCCAAAAGCAACATCTTGCTTTCATGCTTACAATAAAGTTGAGCTAAAGCACAGAAAATGGGAAATAAAATGGCTCAGATTCACAAAGATTGGGTGGTGCAAAACACAAGGCAAAGCTACTTCATCCCAGGATAATCCCTAACGATCAGGGTTTTTTTCCTCTAATTAATAGAACAATCATTTGGTGAAATCTTTAGGAAGGAAGAGTATTTCTACGTAGGTCCATCAGTGATACTGGTGACCTGAGAGAGAATAAATTGTCTATATTGGTACATCTGCAAGGACACACACATCAGGGGAGGAAGACAGGTCACTGAAACACCCATGCCAAGAGAGATTTGGGTTTGAAATAGGCTGGAGTTAAGAACATGTCCAACTGGACTGAGCCCAACCTCTCAGTGCAGTGCTGTGGCCACAAGGCCTAACTCAGTACTGGCTATAAGCACAGCTGAAGGCTGCAAGCCTTTGTTATCTCCATGTTTGGGATGACTGGGAGCACCACTGACCTGGGCTCACTCCTGAAAGTAACACTTCAAGACAGATATTGAACTAAAGGCAGAAACCTCCCAGACAGTAACGCGAAGGATGATTTCTAATGGAAGACCCTGGCCCCATCCTACTTCCATAGAGGAGAGGGGATCAGTCTAAGAACTGTTTTCGACCTGCCTGGGTTTTTTTCCCAAGGAAACTCAGATGCTCAGACAGGGAACTGAGTCACAGCTGGAAACACAACTATAGTGTGCTCCATGGGACACCCCTGCTCCCCCAGGGTAAATTTGGCTAAAACTTCTTATCAAAAAGAAATCAGAGTGACGTGAGGAAGACACACCCTAAGTAATAGGGGACTGTAAGTCAAGCTGGGTGAGCAGTCACAAATACATTTTGTACAGTAGTAGCAAGAAACCACAAGTGAGCTTTCCCAGGACCTGACAGGAGGAATGAGAAATATGCTCAACATAAACAGAACTAATTCAGAGAAGTCCCAAACTCTGTTCAATCTTTGCCAGATCACCTGAACACAATGATGCCTTTAATTTATGAATCTCACCATAAACAAGTGTTTTACAGAAGTGATTAACTCATGTGTCTGTAGAGTGATCCATATTTTCACAGATTTCGTTATATAGATAAGAAAAACAGGAAGGCAGCCAATCCTCTCCTACATCTGAACCTGCTCAGCAAAGAAATTGAAGCTGAGTCCTTTAAACTCTACTTCAAACTCGAGGAAGCTGTCCCTGAAAATACAGTAACAGCCCTTCCTCGTCCCTGCTAAGATAGTCATACAGCACAAGTTATTGGAATTACCCGTATATGCTCTGTTACTCACCCCCCTGATATATAATTTTCTACCTTTCTACTGGTGCTTAGGCAGCGACAACTAAGAAGGTAATAAAATCTTGGTAAGGGATCTTTGTTTCAAGGGATGCGATCAGTGTTGGTGGAAATCTTTGTATTTTGAGGGTCAGAGTGCCCTCTTCTGTCCCATCTGAATCCTGACTGTTAACTCCTGTGTTAGATCAGCAGATTGACGAGGAACATTGTGATTTATATTCTGCACACCCTGCTCTCTTCTAAAGAACATTTAAGAAGCCAAACAGCTGATGACAAAATAGACAATAACTCTCATCAATGTAGGGGCTCAGACAGGCTACAAAATCAGCTGCCACCTGTAAAGGGCTGGCTCAACATCAGAGGCAAGATGATTGATCTAATTAGTTGATGAGGTCAGGCACATTTTGAAGTGAATCTCTGTGAAGTTTCAACAATGGGGAGTTATTTGTAGGTTTTCACTCTGCATTTAAACTTCTCCCTCCTGCCTGCATAGCCACTAATTGAATCCAGACTGCTACTGACACCTGAGGAAACCTGACTGAAACAAACATATTAAAAGTAACTCAGTAATACCAATGTATATAATAATTTCTAAACTAACTATGCTGAAGTCAGAGGACTGCAGGTTATCTGAATTAGTCAGAGCTAACAGTGGCCCAGGAAAATGTATCAGCTGAGCCTTTTTACAATGAAAATACATTTGAGCATGTTTCTGGAAACCCTATAAGCACTTTTTGTGCTTAATAAACTGTGGTGGGTCCCCTCAGTGTCCCAAGGAGCTGCTACAACTGTGTCCCCGCTGCTGCTGCTGAGCCCAGGGACACACTGGGAGCTCTGGCTGTGCGACCCGAGGCCTGAGCACCTTCCCCTCTCCCCTCCCACAGCCGCCTTAGGCCCAGAGGTGCCTTCTGCTCCTGCTGGGTCACAGACTCGTAGAACAGGAGCACAGCACCATGGCATCATTTGGGCTGGGAAAGACACGTAAGACCGAGCCCAACCCTTTGCCCAGCACTGAACAGGCCGCTGCTAAAACCACATCCCCAGGCACCACATCCACGCGTCATTTCCGTCCCTCCAGCTGTGCTGACCCCACTGCTGCCCTGGGAAGTCTGTCCCAGCGCTTCAGAGCTCTGCCGGCGAGGAAATCTTTCCCAATATCCCACCCAAACCTGCCCCGGTGCCACCTGACGCGGGGTCATCAAGGCTGAGCAGCCCCCTCCTCAGCTGCTCCTCCCCAGACCGTGCCCCAGCCCCCTCCCCAG
>NW_009954102.1:5311843-5315727 GCF_000747805.2 Chaetura pelagica | reverse complement strand
GTCTCGGACTGGCAATTCAGCTTGAAAAATCGCTGGGGTTCTAAAAAAAATGCTTTGTCCTTACAGGGTGTTTTTCATCCTCGGGCTGTCGAGTTAGCAGCGATGGAAAGCCAGCCAAGTTTCAGCCGCCTCCAAAGCCCGTCATTATTGACAAGCAGAAGCAGAGAGAGGAGAGGAGGTGGGTGTCGCGGTGCGGGGTTCACCTCTGCGGCCGGGCTGGTCGTCGGGGATTTAAAGCTCCGAGGTGTTATTGCACAAAAGATACTTGCAGAGTTCTACCCAAGATCATTCATGTTGGAAATGTGCTTAAAGAAAAAAAGCACCTTAAATTGTGCTAGAGCTCCTGAAAACAGTGAAAAAAGAGGGGGGGGGGAGAAGTATAGCAGTGAGTATTTTTGCAAATTTCTAGTTGAGAGGTGAGGTTTTCTTCTGTTAAAGGCTCTTCAGAATGCCCCAGGGTGGCAGGGACACGGGTCCTTGTTCTGCCTCTGACTTAAACCTTGAGATTAACTGTACTCACACACATTTCTGTTTCTGAACTGGAGCTGCAAAATGCTTTTGTTTTACACAAGTTTGGATTTTCTTACAGGTTCCTGAGCCCTGAATTTATTCCTCCCAGAGGGAGAACAGATCCTCTTAAATTTTTTATAGAAAGAAAGGATATGATACAGAGACGGAAAGTCTTCAACATCCCAGAGTTCTATGTTGGTCAGTAGCAGTGCTATAACTTGCATAATTTCAATGTTTTTTTGCAGGGTGAGATGGTAAAAGGTGTGATTTCATGTTGTAGATTATCATAGAGTATCAGAGTTTCAGGTATGTTAGATCAAACTGTGTGTGTTTCCATACCTACTACTTCGTAGTTTAATTTCATATTTACACCCCGTTCCCATTAAAAGTATAACACTAATGCATTTTTTGGTGTGTTTTTAAAATCCTGGCACTGCAGTACTAGGTTTACCATTAAAGCTCAAGAAAGGAAAATAACATTAGATTATTTGTATTCATTTGGGATAATGAAGAGTAAAAGATAAAGGTGAAGAAGCTTCACAGTCAACCTGCAGAATCACTTCAACGTGATGTTACAAGGGCTTGTAGTGAGAGGACAGGGGGTAATGGGTTAAAACTGGAAGAGGGGAGATTTAGGTGAGACGTTAGGAAGAAATTCTTTCCTGTGAGGGTGGTGAGACAGTAGAACAGGTTGCCCAGGGAAGCTGTGGCTGCCCCATCCCTAGGATTCAAGGCCAGGTTGGATGTGGCTTTGAGCAATTGTCTAATGGGAGGTGTCCCTGCCCATGCAGGGGGGTTGAAACTGGATGATCTTTAAGATCTCTCTTCCAACCCAAACCATTCTATGATTCTGATAATTCAGGGCATGTTCGAAGTTTATTCTGTTTTGGCTGCTTTCATGGAAAACATTTTCAGAACGTACCTAAATATATGCACTTTGTGACCCTTTCCCCACATTTTGGTGTGTGTTTACTTGAAGAGTCTGTTCCTTTTAATGATGTCCATGTGTTTGGCAGGCAGCATACTTGCTGTTACCACTGCAGATCCTTATGCCAACGACAAAACCAACCGGTTTGTAGGAATCTGCATTCAAAGAGGAGGGAAAGGACTTGGTGCAACCTTTGTCCTTCGGAACGTTATCGAAGACCAAGGTGAGTTTTTCACTGTGGTGATTGGGCTGGAAATGGCAGGCAAAAATGTTGTACTTGAAGGGATACCTGGTGTAGAATTGTAGTCTGCAGAGAGGATGACAATAGATTAAAGTGAAATTGCAAGTCTACCTACTTAGGGGTGTGAGGGAGGCACCCCAAAACACACAGGAGCTGATTGGGAATGAGTATTTAGGCCAAGCAATACTACTGGCTGAGCCCTGTCAAAAATAATACCACAGATTCAGAGATCAGTCTGGAGTGTTAAGGCACCACACCACAAGTAGGTAAGAATTCCTAAGCTTTTTTGACTAGTCCTAACAGATAATCTGAACCTGTATAATAATAATAACAGTCCCACATGTGCACACTCGCTCAGACAAAAGGGAAAGCCTCCCCCTCAGGTACCCAGGATCACTTGCCCAACAGGGACAAGGCTCACTCAAAGATACATCTAGAAGAAATGCATCACTCACCAGAGAGGAGGTCACTCGATCTTGAGAAGTTCCTTGAGGTGGTGTCCCAACCTAAGGGGAAGGCCTGTGTGCGTGTGTGTGTTGGGGCCTGTAACACCAGAAATATGTCTCAAGGCCACCCAGTCTGACCTAGCAAATGTGGAACCATCAGAGGTTCATTTGTCATCTCCAGAGAGCTTAACAAGTAATGTGACAGCCCCAGAATGGGGAAGTGGGCCAGGAATGCTCTGCCCCGATGGGGTATTGCAGGTTTAAAGCTGCATGAGCAGAGATGCTTATGTGTGTTTGAAGGCCTGGAGCTGTTTAGTCATGTCCCTCCAGGTAGTGGTTTTTAGTTCTGTATCCTGAGACCAAATGTGATTCACTGTGATTGTGCTTATCCTTGAGCCTGGGCAGCCCTCTGCTGGCCTTGTAAATACCAGCTCGGGGGGAGGGGAGTGTGTTTGCATGAACTGTTTAATAAGCAACAGATCAGCAGAGTTTTATAACACACACATATTCTCATTTATGGCAAAATGAAGGGAGATGCAAACATTGGGGTTCTGAGAGAAAATATGAAAGGTATGGGGGTCTTTTTATGTACACTACACACAGATATATATGGTGGAATAATGCAATACCAGGTTGGAAGACATCTCAAGGATCATCTAGTCCAGCCTTTCCTGAGTAAAGCAGAGTCTAGACAAGATGGCTGAGCACTGTGTCCAGAATCCACCACTTCCCTGGGAAGTTATTACAATGGCTGATTGTTCTCATTGTGAAAAGTTGTCCTTTTGTGTCCAATCAGCACCTCACCAGGAGTAACTTTTACCCAATACAAGTGTCTTTTCAATGTGACTCCTTGAAAAAAAGGGAGTCTCCATCTTTGCAGTCACCATTCAAGTACTGGATCATGGAGATAAGGTCTCGGGGCCCTAAAAGTTATTTTCTCAAGGGCCTCCCCACACTGTCCACATCTGTTTTTGTACAGTGGAAACCAAAACTGAATGTATTACTAACCATTGTAATCAAAAGGGAATGAGGTTTAAAACCAGTGCTTGCTTTCCTCAAATGCAAGCTGTTCAGTGTCCCTCAGGCCTGTCTGTTACCAAAGACTTGTCTTACACCAGAAACCTGCATTTGCCTGTGCAGGCACAAGGCACATGTCCAGCCACAGGTGCACACACAGTGAACAGTGTAGTTCTCTAAACAAAAAAGCATCCTTGAATAATGCAGGGCTGCATAATACTGAAGAAACACAGACTTGCTGTCAGTATTTCTAATGAACTTGGTTCATTAAACCAGACTCTCTCTCCTAAGGTGTTGAAATATGTTATGAGCTGTACAATCCTCGAATCCAGGCCATTGAGGTTCTGAAGCTAGAGAAGAGGTTGGATGACAACCTGATGTACCTGCGAGATGCCCTCCCTGAATACAGTACCTTTGATGTGAATATGAAACCTGTATCTCTTTTAGACCATGAAGAAATTCCTGTAAACAAGGTAAGAGCCATGTGTTTCAAAGGGAAAGTGGAGGGTTGTTTTTTCCTATCTGCCTGCTACCATGGAAGGCCATTAAACAGCTCTCCATTGCATTAGTTACCAGGGTGACAGAAGTGCACAAAATAAGTCAGGGCTTTATGACATTTCTGTAGTGAATGTTGAGAATGTCAATGTCTATCATCCTCAGTAGTTAATTTAGAAGATGTAGTAGCAGCCTCCATGTGCCTCTGTGTGACACTGAAGAGAGGAAAGCTTTTCATTGTTGAATA
>NW_009954102.1:5289403-5311812 GCF_000747805.2 Chaetura pelagica | reverse complement strand
TGAACAAGGAACTGAAGTAGAGCTACAAAAGATGCATTAACTTTGTGTGTCAATTTAAGGACTGTGTAATAAATCAAGACTGTTAATTTAAAAGCTTTTACAAGATACTATGAAAACAGTCATGTGAACAAAACAAATTCCTTTTCTCCTAACAGTGTAAAGTAGTAGTTCCTTAATATACTGAGACATTGGTCTGCAGCAGCTCTCTTACCTTTTACTAAGTTGACACTCAAATTCTGATTACACAATACCTTTGGATATATTTATCTTTAAATTTTTAAATCTTCCACCCTAGCTGAAGGTACGAATGAAACCTAAACCATGGTCAAAACGGTGGGAAAGGCCAAAATACAATATAAAAGGAATAAAGTTTGAGCTACCTGAAAAGAAAATGAAAGAAGCACAGAAGTGGAGCCAGCCATGGCTTGAGTTTGATATGATGAGAGAATATGATACTTCAAAAATAGAGGATAAAATTTGGAAAGAAGTGAGTGAAGAGCTTCAAAAATAATGGATTTTTGCAGTCTGAGGATTGAGAAAATTAATATTTACATTGAATACTGTATGGATTATAACTTGTGAAGTTTTGTATATACATAGGCAAAATACAATAAAATTAACCTTTCCAGAAACATCAGTGTATAGACTTCTGTGGTTGAACAGTAACTTTCTAGTCCTGAAAGCAGCCACTCCTTTCTTCCTGAGGAGTGTAATGCTATGGTCACCCCTGCTCCAGAAATAGGAAACCACTTTTTCAATTAGCTAATAAGGGATTTTCATCACCCCCTCAGCTGTGTTGTCATTTTCAAATACTTAGTGACCAGCTTTAAAAACTCCTTGACTCCTCTAACTTCAGAAATGGGTTTTAGCAGGGAAGTAGCCATGTCTGAGCCAACCACACACTCCAACAGTTCAGTTTTCCCATTAAAAAAATTACCTGTTTCTGATGGAGCAGATATACTCATATGCAAATAGAGCAGTGAATATGAATGCTCTGAAACCAGTTTTCAAGAACTGAGCCAGATTAGCTGAGGTAAACTAAGCTGTTTAATTGAAATCATGGTAATTGAGGTCAGGTTTGTGGTGAAGTGTTTCCCCAGGTGTCAGGGTAGGTTCTCAATACTGGGACAGCTGGGTTCATAAGACTGAATTTTCCACAGCAGAAGCACAGTGTTAACTGCCTTCCCCTGCTTAAAAGTCATGACACCATCTTTCTCCCAAGAAAGAAACATCTTACAGAGCTGAATTGTGATAGAGCACCTATTACATTTGTGTCATAGCACACAGCTGGTTGCTTCAGGGGAGAACAAGAGAAAAACAATGAGATCATGAGCTTGGGGTGGCTGCTGATGAGCCACTGCATGTTGTTGGCACTCTGGGTGGAAAAGCAACATAAATTCACCGTTATTAGAAGGTGGGATTTGCAACACAACTTCTGAAGGTAGTGAAGGCCAATAGTGTCTGAGGTTTGATCATACTTCTGGTAATTCCTCATCATATGTTTAAAGAATTGAACTCTAGAAGTCATTAACACAGCAAAATATTTTAAAATAGTTTTTATTTTGAAAAAAAAGGTAATCTTTTTCTGTAACACTGATCAAAGCTATTTACAATTAAAATATTTTACAAATATATATTTTTAACTTAAAAAATATAAAAGAAATAAGGATTAAGTGTGCAAGAGTTAAATTCTAGTCCCAGAAGATTTTGGAGAAATACAGCCCTAAGTAAACACAGTGGTCTGTGATGCCCTACAGTTTCCAGAATAAAGCATCTTTTTATATCTGCAACAGTCTTACAGAATAACAAAGTTACAAAACATTAGAAATAGAAACAAAAAAACTAGAAAGGTTCAATAAATCTTGCTGAGAAGCAAAAGGAGTTGCACAGTTTGTTACTGAAAAGTAACTGAAGTTGTTCTTGTCCTTATTGTCGAGATACCTTTATAAAGCATGATGTGACACCTCCAGCTCTGCACACAAGTTCAGTCTGTGTCACCCAAGCACAAAGGCCACACACAGGTCAAACACTGACTTCACATTTGCTCTTCCCTAGATGTTCTCTTATGTAGCTCTTACCTCACTGAACCCACATTTACCACGAACATTCCTCCATCAAACTCCTCACCTGCACACTGATGTCCCCTGTTCTAGGACCAGGGCGAAAATCCCTGTAACACTATGAATTCTGCTTCCCTAGGGATGAATATAACAATAACCCTACCAAAAACCACTGTGTGCCACCAGTTAGAAGAGCTCAATGACTGCTGAGTCAGAGAGTGGCATCAAGCAATTAATACAGAGAAGAGCTTGTAGAGCTACCTACTGGCTGGCAGTGACAAACTTCACAGGCACTTTCTATCCTTCCAGGAATCCTTCCAAAAAGGGTGAAGCAATAAAGCATTCTTAAGCATTTTAGAATGCCTGAAGCATCACTTCAACAACTGTAACTTCTAAAAAGACTTTTTAACCCAGGAGTAGATGGCAGTGGAAAACATTTGGAAAAAAAATATCAAGTATTTACAAAGACAACAACAGTTACCACCATCTCTGAGCAGGCAGGAGCCACCAATTACATTGCAACTGGTTTAGTGTGAACATCAGGCTTGTCTCAGTAATGTAAATGTTGCTTCCAAAATTTCTATTTCCTGATCATTGATTTCAGATGCTCAAGTTTGTACTCTTCTATGAAGCCTTCAACAATATCCAGAGCTTTGACTTTCACCAGAAGGAGAAGGACTTCTTCTGCTTCATTACTACAAAATTCAAAAAAAGGAAAAAAAAAAAAATATAGTAGCACATTTATGTACCTGACTTAAAGTACACTTTATTAATTTTAAGAAGAGTCAGGCATCCCCCTCCTTGGCCACTTCTCATCAGTGACCTTGGCTACACTGATCAGAAACAGGGCCCAGCAACTAGTGCCTCAAACCATCACATTAAACTAGAACTGCAGAATCACTCCTTCACACTATGGGCTCCAGCTTTTATGTTTATATGTGATAAGAATATCCTTGAAGATGTCAAATATAGGAGTTAAGGAGTTTAAGAAGTCTTTCACACCAAGTATAGGATGAGGTGCTTGAATCCCAAGGAAAGCCTTATCAATTACCTGTGGTTATTCTTGTGTAGCACACGGGCACATTGCAGCAAGTGCTGGCAGAAGCTGAGTAACTCAGGGAGAGTTGATCCACTTTTCAGATCTTGGAACCATCTCTCTGGGAGACACGAAACCACCTGTTCATAAAATAATATTTCCAAAAAGTTTAAAAACCAAAGTGTGTTAAAATAACTCAGTCACATCACTTCTGACAGCGACTTTTTGGAAGGTCTGGTCATTAATAGTAGTGTTTTTTCTTTGAAACCAAGACTGGTTATCCCTGCAAGTAGTTATTCTGAAGAACCTATGGACCAGTACTTGCTCTAAAATGTGTGTATGCACCAAGGTAATAAAAAAAAATAAATTAAAAAATTTAACATGTTTAGATTTTGAATCTTTTAAATATTCCATCTTCAGTTTTGACCTCTCTTCACAAAAAAAAACACAACAAACCAAAAAACTTTTCACATACACCCTCTTCCAATGTACATCTTATCTTTTACCTTATTGCACTTCTCTATACTATCCTGCCCTGGTGGTGTGTTTAAGATGTTCAGAAGAAGGTAACGATTCAGCAGCTTCTTCAGTCCCAAATCACGGACTGTATCTTCCTGTACAATCCCATCCCAAAGAACAACATTGGAGAGCAGCTGCAGTAACAAAGAAACAGAATATATATATACTTGGTGGCTGGAGGTTTGCTAAAACAATATTACAAGTTTTATGTAAGATTAAGATAAAAAAAGATATTATGTCCATCCAATTTCAGTACTCAAAACCCAGGATTCACACTCTCCAAACTCACTGCCTGTTGGCACTGATAAGCTGCATATGGTAAATAATCACCAGAGAGGGCAGTGACAGGACAAGGGGTAATGGTTTTGAACTGAAGAAGGGGAGATTTAGGTTAGACATCAGGAGGAAACTCCTTGTAGTAAGGAGCTGGAATAGGTTGCCCAGGGAAGCTGTGGAAGCCCTGGAGGTGTTCAAGGCCAGGCTGGATGAGGCTTGTGCTGCCTGGTCTAGTGGAAGGTGTCCCTGCTCATAGCAGGGAGGTTTGGAACCTGATGATCTTTGAGGTCCCTTCCAACCTTAACCATTCTATAATTCTATGATTCAATCAAGCAGGATAATTAATTTTACAAGTGCATCTGAACTGTACCCTAATATTTGTACATATCACCTCTGAAGGTTAGAAAAAGCATTTCACCCTTCTAATAGATTAGCAGTTTGCTAGAGCCCAAGCAGAAGAAGACAACTATGCTTTATTCTTTTTACAGAAGAGCTAACAGTCAAATCTGAAAGCATGAAAGAAGGAAAAAGTATGTAAGAATACACACCCCCCCCCCCACCTTGGAAATACAGACCAAGGACAGGAGGCATTTGATTCTAAGTGAACTCTCAAAGAATCCAAGGCTGAAGTAAACCAGGTACTACATCTGCTCAGATTACATGGGAGTTCCTCGTAACATGAGGAGATTGGTAGCCACAATTCATAGCAGCACAGAGAGATGTTTTTTACCTCAGTATTAGGTACTGAGAGTTTTCTTCTGTTGCACCATCACTAAAAACCTTTATAATTACAGTGTTTTTTGAGTCTGATGTAAGAACATGTCTGTCTTCTTCCTTAACTCAGACTAGGTTAATTTTAAAGTAACTGTTACCTCAAGGTATTTCACCCTCCCAGACACAGCATGCTATCTTTGCAGTCACCAGTCAAAAAGCACTCAGAAAGCCCACCACCTCTGCACATTTCTCTGGAGTATCTGATGGGCCACTTCCCTCTAACTGCCCAAGAAACCAAAACATGGATTGAAGTGAAAGGAGTGCTTCCACTGGCCAGCATTCCTCAGGGAAGTGCACAGCAGAGTAACAAGGAGCACTCTGAGCCCTGAAGCTACATGCTGTATCCACACTAGACAAGGGAGGCAAGACCAGAGTACAAACACTGAACTTCCATTAACTGTACTTTTGTTAGAAGAGTTCCTGGCTCACTTCTCACCCAAGTTACTCAGTATTCTTCCATACAACTTCTGGGCACGGTTTAGAGGCCATTCCTAATAGGCACTGTAAAGATGAGAACTGGACTGCATGCCAGGCAACCCTTCCCCTTAGCAGGAACATGTCTCAATGTTGAAGTAGTAGCATTAAGTTTTAGCTAGAATGAATCACTCCAGAGTTACAATACGGTGTGATTTATTATGCCATTTGCTTAGCTTCACTTACTTAGCATGAGTAGCTAGATTTGCTGAAGCCTTGAGCCACAACCTGTATATTTGCACCTAGATTTACTCAGCATGTACCTACTGAGTCAAAACAGGGCCTAAATAAGTAAGTGAATACAGAGGCTTCAAGACTACAATCATCAACAGCAGCTGCAACTAGACCAGGTAACAGCCTGTCTGAAGACAGTGAAGGAGTCTGCTGAGAAATAACACCCCAGACCTAAATACTACTACTGGACCAAACCAGTCTGCAAGAGTATAATTACTCAGGGATTTCTGACTGACTGCAAACTATTCTTTCACTACAAGTTTTAAAGAAAAAAACAGGTGTTTTCTCTACCTTAACAGCTGACCAAAACCGCCTTTCTTGAAATTTTGAACACAGTGATGATTTGTCTTCCACAGTACTGGCCATGGAAAGAAGAAAAAAAAAAATAAAATAAGGATTTTTTAAAATTATTATTTGCTTTTAAAAGATGATAACCAGACAATTGATCTCCTCAATAATGATTAATGTTAATTCTGGAATTCCTTCAGCAGTGACAGCCACAACCAGGATAAAGACCTAGGGAAACAGCTGAAAATTTGAAGCCATTATAAAAAAACTACCATGAAGTAATTTCCAATAAAATTAGAAATTGGAAATAACTTTGTCTATATTTAATAGATTCAGGTCAAAATAGCATTGCTTAGAACCAAACACCAGCTTTAGCAAAGCTTCTCTTCTGTCTGTATCTGAACCACTCACCTCCCAAACTTCTACTCATCCCCGTATTTGAACTAGAATAACAGGCATCAACAACAGAAACCCTGTTTTAGGAATGACAGGAGGAACTGGGGGACATGCACACGTGACATCAGATCACCTAAACTAACATGGACCCTCAGATATAAGTTGCTATGCTAAAGCCAGACTATGGATCTCTGATACTGGAAAATTTTTGTCACATGAGCAAAAAAAAAGCTTTAAGCCAGTGGTGTTAGTCTTATTAGAGAGAGTTATAGGAATAAGGCTTCATAACTTTTCCTAAATTAAACCAGTAAGAAGGCATGTCTAGCCCATTAGCTCTTAATGGATGTCTACAATATTTCATCTACATCTATGGGGGAGAAGAGCAGAGGAATTTAAACAGTTTAAAAGGAGTCCCAGAGTCAGCTTACCTTTTAGGATAGAGAGGAATAAACACATCTTCCTCGACAGATTTCTTCATTCTTAGGACAACCATGTTGATCAAATCCTATTAAAAAAAAATATTAATGTGTCCTCACAAGAAAGACTTAATCTTTTGTTTGTAACAACTTCCATGGTTATTTAGTTCATCTAGAAGTGTAATATACTAATTAGAGCTAAATACAGTTTCATGTTTATTTAGCACACTTTGAGATCATTAATACATCAAAAAGAGTACAGAAATCACAGCTGCAACTATCTATAGGGTTAGCCCAGATGATTTTTTTAAGAAGTTATTACCCTAAGTGAGGCCCTTTTTTTGCACATTAATTTGCAAGGCAGCAGGAAAACTACAGATTAAGAACAAAATAAAGTTATGCTCATAGATCTTCACAAAAAGCAGTGAAATTTTATATAATAATTAAATAATCACCATAGCTAGGAATAGTAAGGTTTTTAGACATGTTTTTAGGTGCCATGGATTGTTACAAACCTTTTTGTAAAAACCTTTTTATTTATTTCAAGTTCTGGTTTACTTTATTTTCTGTCCTAATGGTATCTTAGCTAAAGTCAGTTGTACCACTTGACAAGCCACTTCTGGAAGGCATAAACGTTTCCTTAAAAATACTTCTTTTCTTACTCAGGTCCTAAACACCCACCCATTTCATCAGTTTGATACAAGATACACTTCCAGATTTACAACAGAGTAAAACTGGAATCAGGCTGAAGAGAGGCATACTATAGTAACTGTGTAGTATACAAAAGTGTACAAAAGACATTATTAAAAGATTCCTAAGGTTAAAGAAGTAGTTCTTCTAACCAATTACCTAGCCTTTGAGGATTTTAAAATTCTGAAATTCTGGAGTTACTTTATTAAACAAAAAAACAAAACAAAACCAAACTTTAGGAGTTGACCACTGAAGCATCAATAGCATTTAAATCTTAAAAATTGAAAAATAATTAAATGCAAATTAAATTCTAACCATTGTTCATGCAGTGAAGCAAGATCAGATTTATGACCAGATTCTTTATGACCTAGGTACAGGCAGAATCTTCTAGAAACGGGCTAATTTCTGCCTCAAGAGTGACCCAGCTCCCAAAATCTTCAATAACAAGAGCATCAGAGAGAAGGAAATTTAACTTAAAGTGACAAAATGAACAAGAAATCAGAACTGAACAACCTCAGGGTAATGTTCTCAGTGCCTGCAGAAGCACAAACAGGAGAACAACTTCTCCCTTCCCCAACACCACAGGAGCCTTTACCTCTTTTGCTCGACTACATTCATTTTTGGAAAGGGCTTGTTTTTCAAAGATGTTATTGCAAAGCTGTACAAGGTTCTTTGTCTGTGAAGCAGATAATGGATCCCACACATTCTTTACAAATGCTAGGAGGGAAAAAACAAAGGAATTTGATTCATGATACACAGGTGGTTATCCACTCCAGTTTCAAGGCATTACAATATAGCAGGAGCAAATATATATAAAGATCTCACTAAAAATAACCTTAAAAAGAGGCTACCTTAGCCACACCCTACAGAACTAGGTAATCACTAATTTTCAAGACCATCTTACTATACCTGTAATTTTTGGAAGAATAGTTTTTTCAATCACTCTACGCAAAACTTCTTGATCAGGATCATCATCCCTTTTTGATTCAGGTACGTTTTTGGCATCACTGAATTCTTCTATAGCTCTGAACCAGGGCATCTCTTCCAAATCTGTAAAATTCTGCCCAAAGACCATTCCTGTTAGTTAAGCAGCTGGTTAAGATTAAAAGAAAAGCTCCACTCACCAATACCTCAGATTTCCCATCCACCCTCATCACTGAACAGGCCAAAACAGCTGATCTAGGAAAACTACATTTGAAGTTAGAATTTAAAGGGTGTGATTGTTAAAGTGTTTTCAAAGAACACAGGAGAAGAATTCTTTTCACAAGGTGTGTTGCAAAAGGGGGTGGAGGTAAGGGGAAAGGAAAAAGTTAAGAACATTCCAATCACATGCTTCAGTCTGAGACCACCACAATATCTATTAATTTCTGACATCTCATTTTTCATGTTCATAGACAATACACAAACACAGAATTTTTAAATAAAAAGTCAGCTGGTGCACCTACCTCAAGAGGATTCCAGTTTAGTAAGTGAAATCTGATCAATGGATTTAATAGCTTAGGCAGGCAGAAACTGATATAAGCATCACAGTAAGATTCAGGAAACTTCTCTTTCCATTCCTGGAATTTCAACAGGATTTTTCTGATGTCACAAAAATCTGCATGTACATCTTCAAAGATTTTCCTACTATCCTCTAAAACGTTATCTATGGATAATATTCATTGGGAATAAAAAGAAACAATCACAGATTTTATTGAGGCATAAGCCAAACAGTTTATGCACCTACAGGACATGAGAAGTATGATAATTACATTTGTTATTTATTTTTTACACACCTGACACTGAAACAGGTTTTTAAATCAGCTCAATGGAAAACACCGTTTTGTGGAAAAAAAGCCATCAGAAAACCAAAATTAGGCAAGTTTTGTCATTACTTATTCCACAGATTTATACCATCACTGTTTCAAACTTCATGCCACAGTGATAAAATTTCAGACAGAAAAACCTTTCTGCTGCTATCTGGAGGTAACAGCTTGCTTCTCTTCATCCATTCATTAAAAATAATTGGAACATCAACCTTTAATTAACTCTGTCTTCAGAAAACAAATTGATTATACAAAACATGTTGTAGTACTGCATTGAGTACTGTCAGATCAGCTTTGGCATAATCTAAAAGAGCTTTCTTCCCCTTGAAAGTATCATGTGTAACCCCACCACACCATAATTCATACCAAAAGAAATCTACAACCATCCATCTGTGCCTCCCAAGTCATGAGTTGGAGCTGTCTGAATGCATTTCTTTCTTACAGTGTGTAACTAAGAAAATGTATCTCAAATGAAGATTTTATTCTCAAACTAAGATTTTATTTAAGAGATTTTATTCTAGGACATCACAGTAAGACTGCCACCAACCTTTGCTCTTCTGGAACCGGGTCACCTCTGTTGGAGTCAGCTCATCATCACTTGACATGCCCTCGTGGTGGTCACCTCCTCCAGAACACTCTCTCACTTGTCGTCTGCAAGTCCTGTATTTTGTAACAAACGCAAATGAATCCTCCTCCCCATGTGTGCAGGAGGAAGCTTAACAAAAAACAACCCAGCTTCAACAAGTCTACTAAAAGCAAGATGTGAGAGCAACAACCTAAGGAAATGCTATCAGGGTCCAGCAGCAATTATGTAACCACAACAACACAAAACTGCAGAAGGAGAAGAGCTTTGGGAACTGACACACAAGAGATTACAGCCCTATCTCTCATCTCCCCTAGGAACTGTGTAACAACCTTCACTTCACCTCATGCCTGCTAATGAAGCTAGGAACTCACCTCACCTGGAACACTAAACATCAAGCACAGTATTGGACACTGTCCCTGACAGATTTAGTGTAAACTGCTGGCAATAGTCTCTGCCATCTCAGTTCTGGATCACTCGTGCAACAACCCACCCAAGAATGGTGATGGCACCTCAAGTGCCAGTGGGGCTCAAAAAGCAACTGCCATGGCACCAAGAACAACAACAGGCTGTGGGATCAATAGCTGGCATCTCTGCCACAGGAAAGTGATACATGATATGAAAGGGATATTGCATAAATACTTTTATATGTTTATTTATATCAATTAACATTCAAGGTTAACTGCTTCAAGTGGAAGTTCTTATTATACTATTGTTCATCCATTAAAATTCCCAGGTTCCTGCTGCTTAGGTTCTCCTCCCCCTCTATTCTGCATTGGTGAGGCCGCATCTGGAGTATTGTGTCCAGTTCTGGGCCCCTCAGTTCAAGAAGGACAGGGAACTGCTCGAGAGAGTCCAGCGCAGAGCTACAAAGATGATTAAGGGAGTGGAACATCTGCCTTATGAGGAAAGGCTGAGGGAGCTGGGTCTCTTTAGCTTGGAGAAAAGGAGACTGAGGGGTGACCTCATCCATGGTTACAAAGATGTAAGGGGTGAGTGTCAGGGGGACGGAGGTAGGCTTTTCTCAGTGATGACCAGTGATAGGACAAGGGGTAATGGGTGTAAATTGGAGCATAGGAGGTTCAAGGTGAATATCCGAAAAAAAATTTTTACTGTAAGAGTGACAGAGCACTAGGACAGGCTGCCCAGGGAGGTTGTCAAGTCTCCTTCACTGGAGACATTCAAAACCCACCTGGATGCGTTCCTGTGTGATGTACTCTAGGTGACCCTGCTCTGGCAGGGGGGTTGGACTAGATGATCTTTTGAGGTCCCTTCCAGCCCCTAAGATTCTATGATTCTATGATTCAAAGTACAGTTATGAGTTGAGGCACCAGGTCAACTGAAAAACTTTCAAAGCTTCCAACTATGGAGAAAATCAGTAGCAGTCTCTGACTATTATAATATCCAAAATGTACTACCTGGCCTCCACAGATAGCAGAGGAAGGGCTAAGTGCTGCTCTGCTTCACTCACTGCCACCACCACCAGCAACACTACTGCCTGATTCTTTTTGCGATCTATACAATAGCACAAAATCATAGTTCTAGAGAATGTCATTATTTTATTTATTAAAACAGGATAGAAAAAGCTTCTCTCATAAAGTTTTGTGAAGAGCCTCACTAAACACTTGCTAATTTCAAATAAGAAGAACTACTAGCATTCAGATTCAAAACAACATGAAGAGAATGTCATTAACAAACAGATTGTTCCCAAGTACTTGCAGTTTTGGAAAGCAAATACCTATTTTTTTGTGTGTAATTTCATTCAGTAATCCTACAGGTTTACATTCATCACCACATAAGTGACAGAAAGCCAATGTACAGTACTTTGCCAGAGTTAAGTGGACACATAAATAACACCTACCTTCGTTGTTCACACATTTCCAGAAGCTCTGCCTTCTCAGCCCCTTCCAAGCCACCATTAGTTGCTTTGCCATTCCCACCTACCAGAAGACAGAAAGAGACAAAAGTAAGATGACATAATTTTTAAGTTCCTGTTTTCTCCATAAGGAACCACTGATGCTCCTTCTATTGCTCTTCATTTGGAAAATACCCAAGGAAAAACCAAACCTCCTAATCAAACTCTAAGAGCTGCCAGAATAATGCACAGTAAATATTACTTCTGAAATGATAGCGTTTAGATTTCAAGACTAGTCAGCTCCCTGTTGTCTCCTGTTATCTGAGTGGTCACTGACTGTGTGACCAATTACCTCTACTCTGATTCTTCAGTCCCACACAGAGGCAGACACCAGAAGGAGCATTTTCTAGTTGGGCCATTCATTTGCAGCACTATTAGCTGGCTGAGGTGTATAACGTGCCAAAAAGATGCATGCTACTACTCAAGTATTATCATAGAAGAAAAAACGTCTTTCCACTACATCAAATACCACTGGAAACATAAAAAAAATAATTTAATGTGCTGTTAAACATGGAAGTACAGCCTCATTTGTAATGAGCTTGAAGTTAAATCATTTTAATGGAAATTATGGCGCTATTCTACTCCACTCTCATGAGACCCCACCTGGAGAACGGTATCTAGTTCTGGGGCCTCTAACACAAGAAGGACATGGAGCTGCTGGATCAAGTCCAAAGGAGGGTGATGCAGCTTATCAGAGAGCTGGAGCACCTCTCCTATGGAGACAGGCTGAGAGAGTTGGGGTTGTTCAGCCTGGAGAAGAGAAGGCTCCACAGAGACCTCACAGCAGCCTTCCAGTGCCTGAAGGGGCTACAGAAAAGCTGGGAATGGGCTTTTTACAAGGGCATGGAGTGATAGGACATGTGGTAAACAGCTTTAAACTGGAGAAGGGTAGGTTTATATTTGATATTAGGAAGAAATTCTTTAGTGTGAGGGTGGTGAGACACTGGACCAGGTTGCCCAGGGAAGTTGTGCAGGCCCCCCCGGAAATTGCTGACTTAAACAACTCAAAATTGACTAAGTGTTTGGTCGTGTTAGATTCACTACTAAGCCAGAGAAAAATCATGAGGTGAGGATATCAGCTGAGGTATAACACTGACAAGGGAAAGGGGAAAGGATATCAAAGGTGAGAATAAAACACTTCACCCAAAACTAGTAGTTACGTACTTGGGAAAGGATATCAAAGGTGAGAATAAAACACCCAAAACTAGTAGTTACGTACTTCTGCTCAAAGAGCAAATATTTCAATAAGAAAATCACTTTCAACTTCATACTAACTTGTGAGATGCTGAATGTAAGCAGATTCATTTTTCAGCTCATCTTGCCTTCGTTTCAATAGAGTCATGGCTTGTTGCTGAAGAAGTACATGTACAGTCAACTCTAGCTCATTAATGTATTTCAGCTGAAACACAGTAAGCAGCAATCAGGTTTTCAATCAAGTAAAATGCAAAAGGAACAAACAAAAATAGTTTTCAGTACTTCACTAGAACCAAAGTACTACAGATTGACAAGTATCTTTGGAATCATTGAAGTTTTTCAGACTGCTTTGTAAGACTGAAAGACACAGACTAAACACCAGTTTGCTCATCACGGGACTACCCAGGACATCACACAAAAGGGTTAAACAGGTCACTACTGCTGCACTTTCAGTTTGCTTTTGAGCCACTGACCATTAAAGCAAACGTATTAATTAATTATCCTAAAGTTAAAAAAAGAGACTCTCAATTGCAACGCAATCAAGTGACATAATTTACATTTCATAGCACTATCTATAGAGAATAATTCTTCCTCCAGTAACATTTTTTTTCATTCAATAGAACCTAGTGAAACCACAGCTTTAGTCAGTACACCCTTACTAGCTTCATCATCACTTTAGGTCCGGGGGAGGGTTGATTTGCTTTCCCTATGTTTTTTCTTCCTGTTAACATTTCTGATAGAATTCATTTTTAATATGGTGGTTTCACCTATTATTCTCAAACAAAACCCCCTCATCTTTATTTGACAGAGTGGATGAGGAAAATATACATACTTTTTCATTCAAACAGTTGATCAAGTTTTCTACGTATGTTTTCATGGCTCTGTAGAATTTGTAATTTAGAGCTGCATCTGAAGACTTCTCTAACTCCTGCACAGTCATCTTTGAACTTTCAATGTCCTCCATGTATTTTTCATACTCCCTCTGGTGGGCACGGTGCACATCCTGCAGGGATGTTATCCTAAAAAAGAACAACTCAGATAACTAAAACTGTTGCCAAGTTACCAGTTGATTCATTCCAAACCATTTTTTCCCAATAATCACATAGAAAATATTTGACTGTACTAATAATAGGACTTGCATTTGAGCTAAGAAGCCTTGAAAGACTCAGAATCTTATCCAAGTGAAGCATGGAGTGCAGACAAGATGCTTTGGAGACCTAAATGTCACTTGCACAGTGCTAGCTTTGGAACCACCACTAACAGGTGGTCCTGCTTGACTGATCTCAATTGGTGGATGAGGTAAAGGCTGTGGATGACATCCTACCTAGACTTTACTAAACTTTGACACCATTTCCCACAAGATTCTCCTGGAGAAACAGGCTGCTTACAGCTTGGACAGATGTACCCTTCAGTTATGATTTCAGCAGACCCAGAAAATTGTTGACACCTGTAAGAGGAACTAGAGACAGAGGGTCTTTGGAAGCCTGAAGGACCCAGGAGGCAGACCAGAGAGGGGTCAGTATTCCCTCCTGTGCTCTGCACTGGTGAGGCCACACCTTGAATCCTGGGGTCAGTTTTGGGCCCCTCACAACAAGAATGACACAGAGGTACTGCAGCATGTCTAGAGAAGGGCAATGAAGCTGGTGAGGAGGTCTGGAGAACAAGTCTTTTGAATGGCATCTGAGGGAACTGGGGCTGTTTAGTCTGGAGAAAAGGAGGCTGAGACGAGACCTACTGCTCCTAAAAGAAGGTTCTAGTGAGGTGGGGGTTGGTCTCTCCTCCCAAGTAATAAGCAATAGAACAAGAGGAAATGGGCTCATTTCTGTCAGGGGATTGGATACGAGGAAAAATTTCTGCACCAGAAGTTATCAAGCACTGGAACAGGCTGCCCAGGAAAGTGGTTAAATCACCATCCCTAGAGGTATTTAAAACGTGTAGATGTGGTGACTGGGGACATGTTTAGTGGTGGACTTAGCAGTGTGCTAGGTTAACAGTTGGACTTGATTTTAAAAGTGCTTTTCAACCTAAGTGATTCTTTGACATTTTATCTAAATCACTCAATACACCACACTTCCCAAAACCATAAAATGCCTAATATTGTGATATCACATTACACTGATTCTATCATGTCCATACTGGCTTAGTGTTAGTTGTACGGACAGCAGTGCCTGCAGGCACTCACCGTATGCTCACTACTAAATACAAACCAACTGAGGACTCCTGCTGCTAGTAGGTGATAAAACCCAGGAACCTGTGTCTACAGCTGTCACTAGTACATAGGTAGCACAGGAACATTTACATATATTACACCTCAGCCTTCTCTTTTTTTCCTGTTCCCTCCTTACATATCCCAAGTGACTGCCCAACTTGAGCAAGCCTGTAACAGATCCAAGAAAGAGACTTATTTCACTTTCCTGAAGTAGGAAATGCATCTCAATGGAAATAATTTAACTAAGCTATTGTTCTCTACTGTGCTTCAAGTTAAAAAAGCTATTTCAGCATTTAGCATGTTTAACACATCTATAAGGTTTATACTAAACAGCTAAATAGGTTCCCACTCCGCTTCCAAATAAATTTCCCACTGTTGATAGCTTTATTCTCATTTTTCTTCTTTGATTCTCTACATTTCTATTGCATTGTACTCATTCCTTTCAGGTGACTATGGCAAAGAAAGCAGGCAATTCCACAAAAAAATGTAGTTGTAATTCTTGAAACAAACAGATGAGTGATGCTCTGCAGAAAGCAAAGCACAGACATAAGGAGCTTGGTGCGACTCCACTGCACACATTTATCTTTAGGCTGTATAATGTTACTTGTCTAAACTTATCTGAACAGCTGCTCCTCAGTGCTCTGAGAGATGACAGGGGATGGCTTACCTTGGGATACCTAACCCCAGCTGTCCTCACACACCCTCTTGGAGGTTTCCACCTCCATCCCAGGACACTTCAGCAGCCCATAGTGCAGCTGAACTGCTAAAGAAAAGTCACAGCCTATCACACTACTGAAGAAAAAAAAAATCAAGGCAAATTCTAGTTTGCCTAAACAGGCTGCAGAGACTTCACTGCTACTTTAGAAATATTGAGCTATTTTTGCAGCTTGTATATAAACCACCAGAGGGCTAGGACAGTCAGCTGCATAGAAGCATATAATCATTCAGGTTGGAAAAGACCCTTGGAATCACCAAGTTCAACCACCATCCCTACTCTACAAAGTTCTCCCCTAAACCATCTCCACCAACATCACATCCAAACAACCCTTAAACACATCCAGAGATGGTGACTCAACTACCTCCCTGGGCAGCCTATTCCAGTGTCTGACCACTCTTTCTGTGAAAAAGTTTTTCCTAATGTCTAGTCTAAACTTCCCCTATTGCAGCTTGAAGCCCTTCCCTCTTGTTCTGTCGCCAATTACCTGCGAAAAGAGACCAGCACCAACCTTTCCACAATGAACTTCCAGGTAGTTGTAGAGACTGATGAGGTCTCCTCTCAGCCTCCCCTTCCTCAAACTAAACATTCCCAGCTCCTTCAAGTGTTCTTCATAAGATTTATTCTCTAGGCCCTTCACCAGCTTCATTGCCCTCCTCTGTACTCACTCCAGCACCTCGATATCTCTCTTGAATTGAGATGCCCAGAACTGGACACAACACTTCAGGTGTGGCCTCACCAGTGCTGAGTACAGGGGGACAATCACATCTCTACTTCTGGTCACACTATTTCTAATACAAACCAGGATGCCATTGGCTTTCTTGGCCACCTGGACACACTGCTGGCTCATATTCAGCCGCTTGTCAATTAGAACCCCCAGGTCCTTTTCTGCCAGACACTTTCCAGCCACACTTCCTCTGCTGTAGCTGAAGTTTTGCTTGCTGGGCAAACATAACATTGAACCAACACTCCTGTGAAAAACTACCAGCAAGGATAAAAAGCTGCTGGTATTTAAATGAACTCACTCTCTAAAATTTAAGTTGATAAAACACTTCTGAAAAGTCAAAATGCTCCCCTACAACAAACATTGCCAGTTAGTTAAAAATTTGTAGTGCTCAACTGGACATCATAATAGGTATATCAGACATTAAATACTCCAACAATCCTCCAATAATTCTAGAAAAATAGTAAGACTTCAAAACTTTTATCTCTCATTCTGTGACAAAAACTAAACTCAAAAGCTAAGTTCCTAAGAGGAGGATTTACCTGTCAGTCAGTCGCTTCTTCACAATTTCCAAGTTCACAGGTGGTAGAGAAACAGACGGATCAAACTTTGGTTTAGCTGGCTGAAATTTATGCAGGGAATCATCATTGTAAGTTTCCTACAAGAATTTTAAGTGTGAATTTTTAATACACCATTTACACAAGTTTTCCTTCTGCAGCTCTACAGATTAACAAGATATATCATTTGAATACACAAGGTATATAGTATAAAGATGCTTATTTCAATAATCAAATTAAGTACAGAAAATGCTGTGCAGAAAAGTATGACACAGAAGCAAGGAAAATTAAGTCTAAAAAACTGCATATATATGTTGTATGAAAGCAAATATCTCACACACATATTAACAGCACCACATAATCCACAAATTAGGGTACACTTAAGTTGCTGTCTTGGTCTGAAAATATTAAAATAGCTTTCAGTAATAGAAATAAACTACAGCCAAGCAGTGATGGTAATATCTGATTTCACAAATATCTTTGTGTTTTAAAGCTATTTGAACATATTTCTGATAAATTATCTGCCATCTATTTTCTCACAGTAAACTTTGCTACTTCCCCCAATAAATATGAATACTACCTTCTCAGAAAGCCAGTGGCCAAGAGAGAGATTTTTCACTCTGACAATTCAACTTAACCGTAATTGTAACTACAGAAGGATTCCACTGTATTTTAGCTTATAATTTAAAGGACACTTTGTACTCTAAAACAACACAAGTTTGTATGTTGAAATCAGATGAAGCAATCAAGTCCATGACTAAAAGCATCTGCTACGAAAAATTTCTGCAGTTTCCTAAATAGCAGAAATTAACAGTTTCCCAGTATGAGGACCTAAGAGCATGAAACTTACTTGAAATTCAACAGCAGAAAGATGTAACTTCCTCTGAGTCCTCCAACTACTTCCATTTAACAGGCTACTCCCATTTAGCAGGCAAATATTTCTACAACTGCTTATTTCAACATAAAAACTAATTCATAATTTCCTAGTCTGATTCATGGTATGTGATTCAAGCCAGGAACAAAACTGCCAGCTGATCAGAAGAGACACAATTTTTTTGGCCAATCAGAAAAAAGACAGAATTCTACTGAACTGTGGAAAGAGCTCTCAGGTTGCCACACAACAGAAATTTAGCATAATAAAAGAATAATTTTTGCTCCGTGACTTTTTAACATTTGCATGATTTGTGTGCTCTTGCTTTCAAGATCCCTTGCACAGCTACAAAAAAAATCAGGGATTACAGATTTTCACTGCCATATTCCCACATTTCTAACCATTTTTTCCTTGAGGAATCAGAGTATAACTTCCCAAAAACCTTCCTAATGAGAGGGCAAGCAGGACATATGACAGTACTCCAGACAAGCTCTTGCCAGTGAGTAAAAACCACCTTCCAACAGTTAGCAAAGCATGTGTCACCTGAGAGAGTTTAATGGCTTTCTTTATTTGCTGTTCTTCCCACTCAATTTGTGCTTCATCTTCACTTGATTCATCTCTCACAGACACTGGAAGTTAAAACAATCATTATTAGATATAATTACATCCTTTATTTTTCCCCTCTTGTGTTCTCCTCCCTCTAAAGAACAATAACAATTTTCCCAACCAAATCTGGGAAGCAATACACACAAAAACCAGCAGATGAAACACCTGCAGATGGAAGAGTTCCAAACTGAAAGGCATGGAAAGTTTGGAAACAGCTAGTGGGACCTCTGAAATTCACACCAAGATTGATTTTCCCAACATACTGTTTCTCATACTACTACTACTGCAGAATGAGAAGCAAAAATATCTTGTTTCTATGTCTCAAAGTAAAGCTGTGTATAATAGACATGAACAGGACTGTAAGCACAGACAGTAACAGTGACATTATACACAGCAAATACCTGAGTGTCCCAAAACGTACAGTCCACTAAAGATACAGAAATATCTCATTTACAACTGCAGAATCAGCTCCTTGTTATGTATTCCATATAACCTTTATTCAAATAATAAAGTAAAACAATGTTTCATCAACAAAACTATAAGCAGTTGTAAGAGGATAAAAGCAATGGAAAAGCCAGATATGCTTTGCACATAATAGGTTGTTCACGTCTGAAGGGCTGCGTTGTTGGGTTTTCATTTCCTTTTTCAAGAATAGTTATAATGTCACTGCAGGGAGAGCACTGAAAAGACTGGACCAGAAGCAGGATTTACAGCAACTTTACTCACTTTAAATTCTATGCTTCCTACAGGCAATTTTTAATGTCACTGCAGGGATAGCACCGAGAAGACTGGACCAGAAGCAGGATTTACAGCAACTTCACTCACCTTAAATTTTGTGCCTCCTACAAGGCAATTTTTTTTCCAGTCAATGAGGCCAAAAATAACATCTTAAAATGCTTTCCAAAGCATCTGCCACCACGATATTAGTGAGACCTAAACCAGGTCAACACCCCATAAAAAACATAGGGGTCTTGATAAAAAACTATATGGCTGATACTTGAGGAGTAAAGCCTTGTGCTGCACTCTCTCTTTACTGGACAAGTCCCACATTCCTCCAGGTATCATTAAAACAAAGCCACAACCAACAACCACTGAAGAGAAATGGCCCAAACTCACCCATGTGTTCAGTCATCCTCTGCCTAAGAGTTTTCATCTGAGGAGCAAAACTGAGATTCTTCATATCAGACTCATCTTCACTCTCTAAATCACTGCTTTCTCTTCTCTGACAGACCTGATGACTCTTTGAAACATCCAGTGGAAGATAATCAGCCTGTGTCCTGGCCAAGTGACGTTTCCTCCGAGCAGCCTCAACACAAGCTGCACTGGGGGTATGATCTGCATTGAAGAGAAAGAAAATGTAAGCAAAATACTAAAAAAGCAAAACTCTGTATCACTCCTAATGTCACATAGTATCACTAATCACCACAGTTCAGGATCACTGTACAATTCTGAATATAGGACACTAGGTATTTTTCTATTAAGCTCACCACGTTGAATATAAGAAGATGGAAAAGCATCATTTAAAAAGTGGCTCTTGGTCTAAAAACAAAGCTTGGCCTTTTTTCTTTTAAATAACTAGCTGATAGCCAGTCCTCCTTTTCTTCATCTCCCCAAAATATCAGTTACTGAACTTGGTAAGTCTACAACGGAAAGTTTACAAATCAGCACAAATGAAGTTATATTTTAACCTCACGAAGGGAACTGTGCATCACTAAATAGGACTTTTTTACTGATTTTCTTGCAAAACCAAGCATCATAGTTTCTGATCCATTTCCAAAATTAGCACAGAAGTACAACAAACTTCTGCAACCAAAAACATTGGGGAACTGTCACTATTCCTTCAGAGAAAGGGTAGCCTTGACTCAGCACAAATAAGATACCTACAACTTACACAATTTAAGCTGAGTAGGATTCATCTCATCTATCTTGTTACATACTACAAATATTATAAAATAACTTCTATCAAAAAAAAATAAATCAAGAAAACTAACTTGGTGATAAATCCTTCCACCTCTGTGGAGACTTGGATTCATTTTCAGAGTTTGAACTGTTGTAGTCCTCACTCAGTGAAGAAGAATGTGCGCTCTCCTCTTCCTCTTCTTCACGAGTGCCTTCGCTGTTGCCAGTTCCAGGCTCCAACTGACAGATTCCTGCATTAGGGGAAAAAAGTAAGATTCATTATTTCAGTTTCAGCTGATGGAATCCGATGTGCCATAACTGGTTACCAGTAACACCACCTTGCTGCAGCAAAGACTGGTTACTCATCTACCTCCACCTGTCATCATCAAAATGTGTCAAATGTTCCAACACTCCAAGATGGCAACATTCAAGCCAGATATTCTCTCAAATCAAAGCATCTGTGAGTATGTGAGTATCTAATATGTCTTTCGTAGACACAGATCACATTTACATGCACAAAAGCAGCGATAACAGCTGCCATATGACAACTGATTTATATCCTGATAGATCACAGCATGTTTGGATTCATCTCCCTTGACTTCCAAATACTACTTAGAAAGAGGGTTTTTTTAGCATTAACAATGAGGGAGTCCTTATTTCAACTATAAAGGCTTATAGGTCTGTCTTGTCTCTGATTATCTTCAAATTCTTTAAAAGCATTTATTTCTCTTTATCTGCCACTACATTTTCAGTTAAGTAATCAGATTACTGAACAACAAACATGCCACCTGCTATGAGAGCATGAGGTCCACTTCTACCAGAAGTTGTTAAGAAAATCTAATCTCAGTCACAAAGGGAATTATTCCTCAACCTAATATGGTTTTATCTAAATGCAGCAATTTAAGTGTATCTGTGAATTTACAAGTGTCAAAAAGGGAACAGAGAGGAAGAGAACTTTAGGACACACTTGTTTGTAAAACAGACATTTCACAAATACCCCAATACTCAGGTCTTCTAAAGAACAGCCTCCAAGTTCTGGTACTGTTTTACCGAGGTCATATGGAAAATAATTTAAGCAAAAATAGATTAAAATGTGTGAAGTAACACTGTAGGCATAATCCTGGGATTAATTAACACGAACATCAAACAGCAGCATTTGTAAATCAGTCTTTGCTTACTGATTTTGTAAGATATTTTCCTATAAATATTCCATAAAATATTGAACTGAAAAAGTACTTACTTTTGCTTTCTTCAGTCTCTGTCTGCGCAGGCAGTAGGCTTTCCTTCTTCTGACTTCTAAAGATGACTTCATTGAAGGATGGTTTTTTAATTTTAAAAAAGTCTTCATCACCTATGAAAACAGAACTATTCTGAGTCACATGCACAAAGCCAGCAGCAGAAATGCACACCTATCTATAAATCCATACTGCATATGAAGTGCGTCCAATCTGCATGTGTGCACATCACTCAAGACCCATCATCATCACCTCTGGATCTACAACGGGGCAGCTCAGACTCCTCAACTCTTCTGTGTCCAGCACCAGGGCAGTCCCGCAGGCTTCCCTCACCAGCCTGGACAACCCTGACCCTCTGTCACAAGAGCAACGGCCCAAAAGACTCAATTAAGCATTTAAGCATCACTAGCCAGGCTGGGCACAGTGTGACATAGAATCACAGAATTCCAGGGGTTGGAGGGGACCTGGGAAGACCATCCAGTCCAACCCCCCTGCCAGAGCAGGGGCACCCAGAGCACATCACACAGGAACATGTCCAGGGGAATTTGAATGTCTCCAAAGAAGGAGACTCCACAGCCTCTCTGGGCAGCCTGTTCCAGGGCTCTGTCACTCTCACAGTAAAACAGCTTCTTCTGATATTCACATGGAACCTCCTGTGCTCCAGTTTGCACCCATTGCCCCTTGTCCTGTTACTGGTCATCACTGAGAAAAGCCTAACTCCATCTTCCCGACACTCACCCCTTACATATTTGTAAACATTGATGAGGTCACCCCTCAGTCTCCTTTTCTCCAAGCTAAAGAGACCCAGCTCCCTCAGCCTTTCCTCATAAGGGAGATGTTCCACTCCCTTAATCATCTCTGTAGCTCTGCGCTGGACTCTTTCAAGCACTTCCCTGTCCTTCCTGAACTGAGGGGCCCAGAACTGGACACAAT
>NW_009954102.1:5279074-5288796 GCF_000747805.2 Chaetura pelagica | reverse complement strand
GACCCGCGGCTCCTCTCATCTCTTCAGGGAAGGAGGAGGGTCCGTAGCCTCCCCGCGCAGTCACAGAGGGGTTTAGGTTGGGAGGGACCTTAAAGATCACCCGGTTCCCACCCCCCTGCACGGGCAGGGACACCTCCCACCAGCCCAGGCTGCTCCAAGCCCCATCCAACCTGCCCTTCAACACCGCCAGGGATGGGGCAGCCAAAATCCTCCTGGGAAGCCCAGGCCAGGGTCTCGCCACCCTCACAGCAAAGAATTTCTTCATAACGTCTCACCTAAACCTGCCCTCTTTCAGCTTGAAACCGTCCTGCCTCCTCCTGTCACTTTATGCACTTGTGAAAAGCCCCTCCCCAGTTTTCCCGCAGCCCCTTCAGGCACTGGAAGGTGCTTGGAGCTCTCCCTGGAGCCTCCTCCATGCTGAAACACCCCAGCTCTCTCCGCCTGTCTTGATGTGAGAGCTGCTCCAGCCCTCACATCACCTCTGTGGCCTCCTCTGGGCTCCCTCCGACAGCTCCATGTCCCTCCCATGCTGGGCACTCCAGAACTGGATGCAGCAGTAGAGCGGGATAGAGGGAGAGAATCCCCTTCCCTCCACCTGCTGGGCACCCTTCTTTTGATGTGTCCCATAAAGTGAAGAAGATTTTCCTCATGTTCAGATTGAGCTTCCAGAGGTGCAGTTTGTGCCCGTTGCCCCTGGTCATGGCGCTGGGCACCCCTGGGAAGGGTTTGGCCTCGTCCTCCTCACACGGTTTCAGACCTTTATAAGCATTGAGAAGAGGCCCTCTCAGTCTTCAACACTGGGCTCTCTCCAGTTGTTCCTTGTCTTTCTTGACCTGAGGAGTCCTGAACTGGACACAGGAAAGTAGAAGGCAGATTTCTGGTAATTAATGGATCGTTGATTTGTAAAAATGAAATGTGTCTGAAGGGCCGTGGGCCTGTTGGTGGCAGGGACTGCCATGGTGGGTGCTTCCTCTGTTCTGCAGCTTGTTGTTATCATAAATAAATACAGCAAATATAGCCACTCTGCAGCAGTTTAGGAATAATTATTATAATGTATAAATAAAACAAATTAAAATAATGACAGTTAATAATAACAGCTACATATAGTTAATAATGCATATTACAAAAACTATTTTAGTTATTTGGAATAATGTATTAAGATATAATTACTAATGCAAAAATGTTCCTAAAGTAGCCAATTCAGAATCATTAATAATATAAATTAATAATAAATACGTATACTTTGTAATACTGCATTATGATAAATATGAAGCTTATTCCATAGCTTGTTGTCAAAAACTAATCATGCATTTTTCTTCTTTTCTCTAGATTTAGCTCACTGAAGGAGCCAGGCAGGTGCCAGCCCTGCTGTGAGGTGAGGAAAACATATGGCTGTGAACAGAAGGAAGGTGGGATTATGGCAAGTGGTGATTTAACTTGGTCTGCTTGGTGAGGAGCTGCTGTGCAGCTTGTACCAGCCTTTCATTTCTGAGGTGCTGTCTTGAGCTACGTGTGATGGGCTGTGTAGCAAGAGAGCACAACCAGCTTCAAATGAAACCAGGATGGCAACACAGAGCATGTCCTTCAAGCAAGACCTTTGTGTCTCAAGATAAATATCTAAAAATAGCAAATGTTTGAAATATTCTTGCTTAAATTGCTCCACCTCTCTGTCCTTCATCTGTAAGATCCAGCTACTAATATCAAGTTGCCTCAGGAATCTTGTGCATTTGTGAAGCACCCATTGCAGTGAGAACAATATAAAAATCACAGCAAAAAAATAAATATATTTCTAGTCAGCACTGGTTCTCAATGGTATATATTAAAGCTGAAGGCTATACAATGAGTAATGAGGATTATAAAAACTTAAACATAACAATTCAATACACATCATCCATCTTGCAAGCATTTATTAATCTTCCTAGCTGCTAAAGGCTGGGGTCTTGTGAAGAAATGAAGTTGTTCTGAAGGCACTGAAACTCAACTTTTCTATGTATTTGTGCCTAAAATTAACTTAAGGAAAGCTCTGGGTCAAAGCTGCTTTATAACTGCAGAATTGGTACCTGCTTTCCCTGCATGATTTCTCTGACTGAGATGATGTTAAGAGTAGTGTGAGGAGGCACAGGTATGCTGAGTTTGTCCATTTTAATGTCAACAATGCAGAGTTTACTGACATAGATTGACCTGATGCTAAGCATAGATCTTGTGAGTTTTCCCACAGACCTATTGTTGATCTGACCTTCTCACAAAAGTGACAAAGATCCCTTCCTTTCCTGTGACTCTGTATGAAGTGTTGATGTTTTCTTCTTTCTCTTTCATCTGATTTTAAATCCTCTCAATCTAGTCACTGCTACTTAGGCAGATCTGAGATGGCTCCTTGTAAAACAAAATGGTCCAGGATTTCAGAGTGGCAGAATCATGGGACACAACTATTGTACACATGCTATTTCTAGCAAGTTGAAGCTGCCATGTTTGCAGCTGTCAGTTCTGCTAATGTGCTCTCTAAGTGCCAAGACAGTAACCTAGGCAGTGGCATCCAATCATGATGATCCCACAGCAGAAGAGGAAAAGCAAATTCAGCTGCGGCAACGCAGAATAGTATCTCTGTGGAAGGACTGGCAGTGCTAAGTGCTAATGAATTTGTTTTATTAGGCAGTAAAAGCCCTTTTCCTCACACTGCTGACAGGAGAAAATTATAATTTTAACTAATGATTAAGATAATTTAAAGTATTTAAAGTTGAAGGTTAAAGGTAACAGACAGGTAAGAATTATTGTGCAAAAATATGAGCATCATTAGTTATTAGACAACTGATACTGTTTTAGTGTCTCTGCAGTCTAACCATTCTTCAGACAAATGAAAAAGAAAGGCTTTGAGGAGATTAGTGAAGTAGATCAGCAGATTGTTATTGGTTTCCCTTAGAAAAGCAAGGAGCAGCACGAAAGCTCAACAAACCTTGTGTGAAAATTCAAGTGCAGCATTCGAAGCTGATACTATGCTCTCGTTACACTCCACTGACTTTAGCTCTGGCTTGAACTCTGTTAAACTTTAATGTCAACCTAAGTTAAAATGTGACTTGTGCTGAAAGATTTTGTGATCTTCAACAACAAATTCCAAGTGCAGAAAAACGCTGCATCTAAAAGGACAGCTCAGTTTTGGCAAGACTAGTTCCAACCCTCTGAAAGCAACAACTTTAAGCCACCGATTGGAGGTACTGCACGATGGTATTTGCAGCATCTGGAGGGAGACTATTTGCTTCTGCTGCCTGCCACGGAAAAGTCCCTCAGAATGTCAGGCAGAGGGGGGCAGCAGCACCTCAGACTGTCAGTGTTACATCTGGTAAGCAAGAGTAAGGTCAGGGGAAACTTCTGTGTTTCATCAACACAGGTTTTGCGTAGACTTCCATAAACTGGCTTAAATCCAGAGTGATTCATTTGCTCTGTCAACAAATCCCTAGTTTTATTAATTATGTTATTAATAACATGTTTACTATTTTACACCATTTTGCCTGTCCTTATAGTACTTATTTCCTCTATAGCATGCCTACATCTTCCCAGAAATATGTGAAACTGGAAAACTTTCCTTTTCACAGCAATTCACAAAACATTCTGAAAGATTTGAGAAGATTTATTTCAAAGTTTATTCTTACAGCATTCAACCTTTAAAAGCAACATGTAATTCTAGAGAACATCACGAAATTCAGGTAAGAGGTACACCATGAGGTACACTGGTCCTTGGATTCCAGTCTCCCCAGTTGCTGGCACCTGAACATACGATCCTCCAAGGCCCCTCTATCTCCCACACTTTTTCTTCCCTAATTCACCCTTTTCCCACCTTTGGTTCCTCTCCTGAGTGTTCCATAATAAGTCCTGTGAATGCTAAAATACTTCTCCCCTGCACCCCATGAAGTGCAGCAGACCCCCAAGGCAGTAACCCCCATAGTCCTGAGAGCTGTTTCCACAACTCGCATTGATGAGTTTCATGCCTGGACACTGGGGCTGGTAGCCCTACTGGAACAATCCTGGGAAAGTCCCGGGCAAGGTGTTCACTCCTCAGGAGTCTATAACTTGGGTTTTGCCCCTGTGCTGCTCTGGGCTTGTGGAGATGGATCTTTGATGGGCTGATGGCCCCTGTGATGAGAGGCTGGACTGAGTACTATTTGATCTTCCCCACCATTGTCTCTCTGGGGGCAAACACATAAGTTTTTAGCACATAACATAACAATATGTACCCAATGACACATTTCTAGCACCTAAAACTAAAAGCTTGGGAAAAAAAAATAATTCTGGCAAATGCAGCAGGGACACCAGCCTATTTGGATTAGCCTGGCTTCTGGTCCTGCATTAAAACATGAGCGTGGAGAAACAAATGCAACTGAAAAGAACTTGCATCTCTGGCTTTCCAAGGCATTATTTACTAATTACAGCATAAGGATTGCAAATTGCAACAAATAACCTTGCTTAACCCCACTACTGTGTTCTTGTCAGCGCTGGACAGTCATGAAATTCAAGTGTACTTGGAAGTTTCTGACTGCCTGCACTGCAGCTACATTTTGCAAGTGAAACTCTGTGTCTGCTCAGCAACTGGCAAAATTTTATTTGCCATAATTCAGTCTGTATGAGTCAGCACTGCCTTCCTTCATAACACATCCTGGCCTGTTTGGAAATCTGCTTTTTCTACACAGATATTCTATAAATCTCAGAATAATTTCTCAGAAGCCTTTGCTACTCTTTCAAGAAATACAGTCCAGCTCTCCATCCCCTATAAAATAATATCAGTGCTTGGCAGGAACAAAGTTTGGACATGAATACTTCAATTCATAGAGCTATTAAGTAGCAGAAAATCCTGCAAATAAACACAGTAACTTGTGCCATTTGTTGTTTTAGGAACTCAGTGTGTTCTGGTTCAGAATCAAAACCAGCATCTCTAGAAGTATAATTTTTGGAGCAGTGTATGTTTTTTTTGCTTTCTGTACCTTTTTGATAAATCATTATTCAGAATCAACACCAGAAATGCACCACTCCTGTTGTGTTGGATGTGGAAAGTAAGTATTAACAGTCCTGTTGTTTATCCCCTCGTGCTTTGTGCCTGCAGGTTTAACTAAAGACCTAGGCTATAGACAGTATCTAGCATTTGCTCAAAAGGAGGAAAATAAATGTATAGTGATGGAAAAACAAAACCTGGCAGCAGCAGTAAGTGAGGGCTCATTGCTTCTGTATTAGCTGGGGGGGAAAAGAGGTGGTGCAAAAGAGAATTTAACATGAATTACAGGGTTGAATCTAATACAGGGGTCAGAGTTGTCACTCAACAGATAGGCGTGGCTGTCTCTTAAGTATTTCTTTATAGATGGGACAACAAGCTGGATTCTCCAGGTGAGGAGATGCCTCTCATTAGCAAGCACAATTAAACAGGATGCCGCATGAGGAACCTGTGCAGATCACTGTGCTGCAATTACTGCTTTTTGACCACTCAGAAATAGTTGTTACTTCACATTTCCTTGATTTCTGATCAGTAGCTGTCAACAAAACTTGGCTTACTCATGGCAGTGGCTGATTTCTGGTGAGCATTTATGTTCTTGCTTAACTTTATATGTTTTCAACACACACTTGCAGAAACATGTCTGTTGACAAGCTTAGACACTGCCTGGCCAGAGGGCTTGGACAGTGACAATAAAGCATCTACTTCTGGTGTGTTTTCCTGCAGCACAGCAGAGAAAATAAGCAATATTATGGAGTAAACTGAAAGCAGGGAAGAAATCGTATTAATTACTGCCACTCATTTCAGGCTAAGGAACTTTATTAATCAATTCTTTGACTATCAATAGAAATATTCCCTTATTGCCCTAAAAATAGCAACATTGCAGGAAATAGAAGACAGAGTACAGGTAATTACTTAAAAGGAAAGCCTTAATGTGAAAATTGAGTTGTTTTTAATATTTCTAGTTTTTTTATCATATCTTGTTAGCTTTTCTTGTATGTTGGTTTTGGCTCAGATATGGCAAAGATGTGAAGGACAGTAAATGATGATATTGTCATACCAGAGGATGAGACACTGCTTATATGTGGTAAATCCTACTTCTTTCCTGCTTCTCCCTGTCTTTTCTATTACTTATCAGTTATTATTAATTTCTCTTACCTTAATGGCTTTCTGAGACAAATTAATTCCTGTAGTTTTAAGTTGCTTTGCCAGCCACAGTCTACTTCTTGCTAGAACAGTACTAACTAATACCAGAAGGAACTTCTGTTTCACCTAGTACTTGACATCAGCCCCCAAAACTGCATGTTGGAGCTTGCAAGATGCACTCTCCCCAAACCCTGAGATGCCCAAAGGCAGCATCTGCAACAGTGTCTTTAGAAACTCCACCTTCCTAAATGTAGACTGTTTTCCTTTTGAACTTACTTTATGCAGTAGTCAAATTCTGAATGGAGACAAATTTCACTCTAGCAAACCAGAGGACAAAATTCTTCATTTTAAAGAAATGGTAATGCAGTTAATTAAAATAGAACAGAACAAAAAAATTTAGACAAAGTAGGTGCAACACTAGTTTGTATCTCAGATATCATTAAAAACCATCCCTGTAAGAGTCTTCTCAGGTTGGGTAAGAGTTAGTTCAGCTTCACATTAAGGATGTATTTTTACAGCTCATGCTAAACTTTGGATTTCTAAGAAGAGCGACACGTTCAAATGTGTCTTCACCATAGCCCGAGTGCTGCTTCTCTTCCTGCTAATTAATTAATCTTGCAGGTATTTATTGTTCTAATACCTCTGATTAACTCTGGTTGTTTGTGATAATGCAGATGAAGCAGCATTCAGTTTGTCTAGCATGAGATTACATAAAGCTTTGATATGCTCATTTTTACACAAGGTTTCCTCTCTAGGGATTCAGCTGAATTTTGCCATCTCTCCAACTTCTCCTTTCCCAGGCAACAAAGCTCACAGTATTGCACGTTTTCTTGGCTTCAGTTTTGTCTCAAATTAGGTTATTGGGCAACATCTGCTGTTACCTCAAAATGAGGTACATTGCTGCTTTTCTGTGGGGAACTCACAAAATATTAATAACACAGATGGGTCCTTCCCCATCTGTCCTTTTTACAGAATCAAGTAATCCCAATGTACCTCATACACTTCCTGCTTTGTGCACTTGTCACCCCAAAGGCAACATAAAAGCACTGAGTTTGGTTGTTGTTCTTTTCTTAATAAGCATAATAACTTATCTTCAGATGGCAGTATGTTTTCAGACAGGAGTAGAGAAACAATTTGGGATTTTTTTCAATATCATATGAGGAGTTGTATTCCCAGTAGTGAAGAAGGCAGATGTATCTCCTTTCATATGCACAGATTGGCAAAGCTGCATATTAAAAACAAACAACCAACCACTATTGCCTTTATTTAGCATATGAACTATCTAGTGCAATGGGGCAGGAATATTTCACTGTAAGAACACAAAATATCAAAATTTGTAATCTAAGACTTGTAAACTTGTTAGGGTACAAAATTTGCACGTGGTGTCCTAAGGTGGTATTCAAAGCCAAGATGTTACAGCTTTCAGGCATCTCCCTTGTTCCTCCTGGAGTTTGCAACATGGAGGCAGCAAAGCAGGTAATGAAGAGTCTCTAAAGGTCATATTCTAGCCTGGCCATAGGCTTAAGTAGTTGCAGAACTGTATACAACATTAAAATCAACTACATATACGTTAACACTCTTCCACTGTGTGATTCATCTTTTCTTTGATCATGTGCACAAACCCCCTGCTCCGCCACACACCAGCACCCCAGTGCAGCTTCACAGCCCTTCCCCACCCTGCTTTTCTACCCCGTTGGTCTAGGGGGACAAATGTCACACGCTGTGTGGCCCAAGTCCCTTTGCTTGGCAAGACCTGGCAGCGAAGAGCCATGAGGATCCTTGAGAAGACACCTAGTTCAATGTTAAAGGCATGATGAGCTCTATTTACTACACTCCCCATGGTATCTGTCTAACCTGTTCTTAGAGACTTCTGTTGACAGATTTTTTCCCACTGCTCTTCCCAATACTTAACTACTTCAATCACTAATCTGATCGTTTTCTTCCTAGGAGAAGGAACATGTTTATCTGATTTATTGTTATCTTCATCCTCTTTACAAGAGCCTTTACAAACCTGTAGGCTGTTATGTCTGGTGCAAGCACTTTTCTTCAGCCCAAAGCAGGCTGTAGGTGTTGCCCACACAACCAAGCCACATGCTGTATCACTATCATGTGCACTAAATGGACCAAAGGCTGTGCTTTCAGAGACATTAGAAAGTAATTAAAATGAAAAATGTCAGATGAGAGGCTTTTAAACTGGGCTCTTGAGAAGTCTGTTCTTGACTCAGAGCTGCTCAATTAGCTTAGTCAATTATTTGGAATTCAATGAAGCAGTGCTCATGAAATCTTCAGGTCACTTCAAAAGAGTTGAGGACCAAAGGCCACCAGGGCTGGTGGGCACTGGGTGATTTAAATCAGACAGCCAGCAAGTGCACCGTGAGCAGCATGTGCTTTAATCCACCTACACGGCAAAGACCTGTGCATCAAAGACAAGGTTGCTGGCTCTGCACAGAACGAAAATACAAAGCATGCTTTTTGGGCTGGGAGTAAGGAAGGAGAACACTCTGTCTTCAAAAGCATTGAATCAGATGAGGGCTGAGGAGATCAAGAGGGATCAATACATGAACGCGACCTGCCAGTGCCATGTGGCAGCTGTGACAGCAAATGCAAACGTCTGAGCAAAAATACCAGCGGAGCATGTGCTACTGTGTGACTCTGACCCTTACGTGACACAGTAACATGACTATCTTGGGATCACGGCGGCTGATAAAAGGTGTAGCAAACTGGAAAGGCTCGTTAAGAGCGACTCACTGGAAAAATCTGCTGTGTACAAAGGTGATCTGTAATTATCGACATAGCACAAACACAGCAGAAAGGCAGTGTCAGCCTCTGCGAGCAGCAAGATCCACTTGCTGCAGAAGGAAATAGCTCAGTGTTTTACAATGCAATGATGACATTTTTCATGCACTTCCTTCCTATAACATTATTTTTAAAAAAACACAAACAAAACAACACAAACAAACCGATAAAACCCTGAAACCCTAGGTATCTCAGCGTGCTGAGCAGTGCCTGGCAGAAGCCAAGCGTTGTTCCCGGTGCCAGCCCCCTCCTTCCCGGTGCCTGTGCTTCCATGGAGCAGCACCAGGCACCCCAAGGCAGCGCTGCCCCCGCTCCGGGAGGGACACGGGCTAAAAAACCCCACCTGGGAGCCCTGCCTGTGCAGAATGATCCCACCGGAGCTGAGAGCTTCGCAGCTTCCACAAGACATTCAACAGGCGAGGTAGAACTGAGGTGACTTTACAGCTTATTACCCTTATTTTTTTTTTTTACTTCTTTCCCCCTAAATATGGGTTTTCAGCTAGAAAAGTTAAAGCCGCTTCTGGAGGAGACGGGGAGAAAGCGGTTGGAATCGACAGCGGGACAATTTGAGGCGAGGATGCGGCACAATTTCCGCCAGTTCGGGTTTCTGTCAGTTGAGGGCTTGAAGCGGTAGTTGGTCCTGCTGACTGACGGACAGAACACGGACAGGACACGGACAGAACACGCCCCGCTCCGGGCTCAGCCCTGTCCTCCCGCTCCCAGCAGGACCAGCCCCGGGAGCCGCCAGCCCAGGGCAGGGAGCCCCTTCCTCCCGCCTCCCCCTTCCCGCCCTCCCCGGCCGCCCCCG
>NW_009954102.1:5216513-5278508 GCF_000747805.2 Chaetura pelagica | reverse complement strand
GGGGCTGCTGCTGGGGCTGCTGCCGCCCGGCTCTGCCTCCCTCCCTCCCTCCCTCCCTCCCCGCTGTCAGGGCCGTGTCCGCCCAAGGGAGCACCCCGGCCTGGAGCTGTTTTCTGCAGCCCAACTTTTGTAAACTGGGCTGTAAACAGACTCGCTTTCCTCGGCTTTAACCTCGCACTGCGGCGTGAGGTCATTCAGAACGTGAGGCTGAGGGACATGCTTCGGTTCCCTGAACGTTAAGCTCCTGTTTTGAATACAGGAAAGTGATTTTCATGGCAGTTTACGCTGTGACATCTGTCACACAGCAGAACTTGAAGCAGGTTGTGCTTCAGATCCTCCCTGTGGTCTTCAACGTGCACTCACAGCGGTTCTCTTAGAGATCAGCTGGGAATTCCCCGTCTGGCCCGTTGGAATGAGAAGTTAACAAGCTGCTTACCCTGCCGTGTGCGGCTCTCCTTGGGGAGCACGGTGTTTTTAAACCTTGTTTTTGTTCGTGCCGGCCTGTGGCGGCAGCAGCTCCCACGCTCGTGTGTCGGAGCTGCTCGGAACGCAGGCGGCTTTCAGGCACTTCAGGTTGTGCTTGTGGTTGCACTGATGCAAGGGTGATGTTTGGGAGCATTGGGAGCTAACTGGATAAATTGCTGGGCTCCGTTCTGCTAAACTTGTTATCATGTTTCTAGGCTCTGCCTTCCGTTTGGTTTCTCTGTGTTGGTTTATTCTGACTAAGCTGGGAGGGGCATTCGCACCACAGCTCCTACCTCTGAGCTTTTAGAGAAACCTTAGTGCAGGCTCTAGGCTCCGTAGGGTGTTGGAAGAATTGCAGCCATCCCTGCAACGTGAATTGAGGCTGCTCCATGCTCTCTGTTACGCAGAAATTGTGTTCAGGTGAGCATCCTGACCGTGATAACTAAATTAGATCAAGTGAATGTACTTCTCCTTTTAACTACTATCCTGAGGGAATTGCATTTATTTTTTTTCCCCCCTCTTCTGTCTAAACAAAATCTAGGCTATGGGATGTGGCCCTGACTGACCTGTTAACTATCACTGTAATACAAACAAAAGTTGTGTTCCTGTAGCACTAACAACAACAATAATGCTATGCCTGTGATTTGTTTGTGCAAATCACCCTGTGGAGTTATCTGCTGGTTTGCTATCAAAACTTTATGTTTGCTTATTTTTTTTCACCATTCCTCATGTGTGTAGAGTGACACGGCTCAAGGCAGAAGTGACCTGTGTATGACTTTGAAATGGGTTATTGAGAAGACTTGTATTTATTGAGATTCAAGTATTACAGTGATTTGGACCATGGAAGTTCTTACAGTAGTTTTTGGGGTTTTTTTACAAGTATTTCTGTTGGGGTCTTTAATATTGGAAAGTGAATTCATTTCATGCCATAGCAAAGTAGCAGCTATGAAAAATGAAGCCAAGTTCTGTTGGTGATGGTAATTCCTCATCTGGAGCTGCTGGGGAAAATGGGATAGCATTTGAAAAGTGAAAGGTGATGTCTGAGCTTTGCCAGGGGGCATTATCAAAAGGCTTCAGACCCCTTGAAAACAAGTGTCTGTTAGGAAAGGACCTTGTTTCTAGCTCCTGAAGAGCAACGTAGTCCGTATCACTAGTTCCTGTTGCAAATTGAGGCTGAGGTCTCTGGTTTGAGAGACTGAGCAGTGCCACTGGTGAAATTTTTTTCTCCACAGCACTGGGTGTCTGAATCTGATCAGATATAAGCTTGTGTTGAAGATTTTCTCCTGGTCAGTGTGTTTAGAGTATCTTTCAGCCATGTGGATTCTCTGATGTCTGACATTGGTACTCAAACATCCAGCCATCTCATTAATAGGGAAACCAAATTTGGTAGTGTCTTCTCTGATTGTCTGTTTTCTCATTAATTTATTAGGCAGCTAAGATCTTTGCAAAGTCCACCCTTCTGTTAAGTTTGGTTCATGTTGGATGATGGGGTTAATGAAGCTACATATTTAACAACTCATGCCTCATACTCTTAGAAAGCCAAGCTAAGAATTTAAGCATGATTGTTACTAACATGTAACTCCTTGTATTAACTTGCCTAGCAGGATTTTTTTTTTCTATTATTCTCAGATTAATGTAAGAGTCAAATCTTTCTCTAGAAAATGAGATAAGTGATTTCATTTCATGGTGTATCTTTGATCCTTGTTATATCCATACATACTTTGTTTTATTGTCTATTGCAAGATTATACAGAAGCTGTAGTAACCAGAGGCTGTAATAACTTGTTTTTCTGGTACTGTTGTGTCAAAAGGTGAGGATTAGGTCACATACAATCATTAAGTAAAAATAGACTTGATGAAATTTCATTTTATTCAAATTCAGAATATTTAAGACTAGGTCAATATGGGAACACAGTTTCACCAGGTTGGTTAGTTGAATCCTAGAGTTAAAGTAATGGATTGAACATAAATATATGGATGAGAACAGTGTTGTGTGACTCTTATTTTCAGAACACCGCATGAAATTCAAGTGATGTAACTTAATGACAGTAGCAGCACAACAATTTGGAATTACCTAATATAGGATGATTATCTGAGAATTATTTGTAAACATTTTTGCAGTTACAGATAGCTGAAAAAAATTAATTGATGTGGGTAAATCACAACTTCTTTGGAACAGCAATTCTAAGAGCAGCCAGTTTGACTTAGGACCTTTTGTTAGGGGTTCTTGTTGCTTCAGAAGTAGCAGATAATATTTCTGAGCTGGCTTTTCTAGTGAAAATATTAAAGGCTGATGCAAGTGGATTTTGTGAAATGCTGTGATGTCAGTTAGTGATATCTGCACTTAGAGTTTCAACAGCATACACATGAAATAAGGAAAGAGCAGGAAATGGGAGTTACTCTTCTTTGTTTCTAAAAATATTACAATTGGAAGGCAAAAAAATGGCCTATTATGGCTATGCTTGTAAGTGTATCAAAAGCAGAGCTGATTTAGTCCTATCTTTAAAAGATCAAAAATTTTACTAATAAAAATCTAAAACTGTTGCTTTTTCCACTTCACTTTCAATGTAGTCATATTAAGAGTTTCTTAACGTTGGACAAGTGTCTTTCTAACTGAAATATACTTTTGCTTATAGGGGCTTGACCTGACATTGAGATGTGTATTTAACCCAGGTGATATCTGATTCCCTGAGTTAATGAAACTCATTTGTAGTGGTCAAGACATTATTGCTGTATGCTGTAGAGCTCAGCGTTAAGGGTTAAGAGATACCATTTTGGATGTTCATGGTAATAGAGGGTGATTGGGACTTGTGGCAGAGAGTGAGTCTGAAGCAGGAGGCTTCACCTGGAGCAGGTAAGAGGTGCTGTGGCCATGCTGCCTGGGTCCAAGGTCCAGCATACCACTTGCAGCTGCTGTACTGGGCAAGACCTCTTGGGCCTCCTTCACACCCACACTCTTCTGTCTCACTTTGAGGAATGCATTTTACCCATCCATTGCCCATCTGAAATAATGCTACCTAGTTAATTTTTCTTTTTTTGACTGCCTTATGCCCATCTTTTTCTCCCATAAGGTTTCCCTGATTTTTGTTTCATCAAAGATAAACTACATTTCTTTGCTTTAAAGATCTCATTCCATTTTGAGAAGTAAAACCTGTGATGGTTTTGTGCACCTGCCCAGCTTAAGAACAGATACATAAAATGTAAACCCAAGTCTCAGCTTTACCTTTGTGAGTTTAACAAAAGTGAAAGAGAGTACTTTGCTGACACTAGAAGCTGCCCACATATTCTCTATCTTTTGTTTTATTCTTAGCCATAGCAGTCTTGGACTGAAAGCTGAGCAACAAGCTCTTTTATCATTAGGAAAAGTTAGCATAAGAATTCTGCTGTGGGGTTTTTTTTGCTTTGTGAGGAAGCAGAATTTTGCTCATGCTTCTGATGGAAGGACAGGAGAGGGCTTAAAATTTCTTCTCAGATGGCAAGATTTCAACAGGGTAAGTTCTGAAGTAACATTCTCTGAATGTTTCCAGTCATGGTTTGTCCTGGTTTAAGCCATGACAGAATAAATTTTCTTTCTAGTAATTTTGCTTTTCAGTAAAGTCTCTTTTAAGTGACAGCACTTTCTGAAATGACAACATGTTTTCCAGTCAGTGTTTGCACCTAGGGCTGATAACACTCGATGTTTATGGTTACTGCTGGAGAATGGTATGCAGAACCAAGGTCACTGCTTGGTTCTGAGAAGAATTTTATGTTTGGGAACCGAAAGGGAAGAAAGTGGTCACAGCTGCAACTCTCCTGCAGGGAGGAGCAGACTGGACAGGAGACCAAAACTGTCCAAACTAAGTATTCCATCCCATATCTATCATACTAGGTATAATTCTGAGGGGTCACGAGGGTCAAGCTCTCTTGGTCCAAGGCTGGCATCTGAGAAGACTCTGTTTGTTGTTCTGCCTTTAATCCCGATCCTGGATTCCTGAATCCAGTTCCTGTCTCTTAACTCCTGTAGTCGAAGTCTGGGACTTTCCTATGGCCTGCCTGCAGCCTCAGTGTTAACGTGGGCAGCACTGCGAGGGGGGGAGCATCATGCTGTTTTTCTGTATATTTGTACATATTTAATAATTTTCATCCAGAGGCATCTCATAGTAGCCTTTCAGTACCTGCAGGGGCTACAGGAAAGATCGGGAGGGACTTTTTTCAAGGGCATGAAGTGACAGGATGAGAGGAAATGGTTTAACTGAAAGAGGGTGGATTTGGATTGGATATTAGGAAGAAATTATTTACTGTGAGGGTTGGGAGACACTGGGACAGGGAAAGTGTCGCTGCTCCCTCACTGGAAGTGTGCAAGGCCAGGTTGGATGGGGCTTGGAGCAATGTGGTCTAGTGGAATATGTCTCTGCCTATGCGGGGTGGTTCGAATGCGATGATCTTTAAAGCTTGACATGGTTGAAGTAAGAAAATAGCAAAGAGAAAGCTCGTCAAAGATTCATGTTATACCTGAGTCCACATTAACATAAATGAGGAATTGTAATGTGGAAGTGGAGAACTACAGCATTCAAGGTGTGTGAAACTCACCAAACAGCATCACAGGGCTCCTGTACAATGCTTGCAAATAATTAGATGTGAGAATTGATGTGTCTCAAATCAGGATCTAGAAAAAACAGCATATGGAGAGTGGGGAGTCATGTAAATTAGGAAGTAGGAAGCGAAAAGACAACATATTTTAGGTTACCACCCATTCAGGAACACGTGTGTCTCACTCAGCTCTCTGGAAAGGTTATGATGTACAGCCTGATTCTTTCTCAAAGGTAGAAGCTCAGAACCTTTAAAAAAAAATTATAATGACCTCTGCTTTTATCTTTTTTCTTTTCTTTTTCTTTTCCTTTTTAAGCCAAGCATGCATAGGTGGTGATGTCTGTCTGTGTCTGGGATCAGGTTAGTGAATGTATTTTTCCAGGGCGTGACAGAGCTGAGTTCAATTCCCATCTTTTCCTGAGGAAGTGCATGTACACGTCTCCTGGGAGAAGGGCCAGGAATTTAAATAGTGAGCTTCCCGAAGTGCAATTCCTGTTCTCTCCTTCAGAACTACTTTGCAAAGAAGAATAAAAGCTGGAGGGGTATGGACAGACAGGGACCTGTGACTCTCTGGCTCAATGGTAGAGAATATAGTGTAGCAGGCTGAAGTCCTGAGTTGCCATTACTATTCCAAACATTGTGCATGGGTTTTCTGAAGTGACTGTGCAATAAAATGTGGGAAACCCTTCTCCTAGGAAGAACGAAAGATCTGTTTCAATCTCCAGAGATAGAGGAGAGAGTTGAGCTGGGTCTTGATGTTTTGAATGGATGCTTTCACCGCTGAGCAGCTGTGGAAGAAAGGGAGCGAACCCATCAATGCTGACCACACAGTTATGTTTTTTAAACAGAAACAGAGATTCTTGTATTTTACGTGGCATCTGTTTTGCATGGCCAGTATATTCAGGAAGCCTGTTAGTTGGTCAAGGTGGAGGGAAGGATAGTTGTCAGAAAAATATTCCTCTATGTTCTATCTTCATCACCGTTTGGAAGCAAGTTGCTGTTTTACAGTGAACAGGAGGTGACTTTGTACTGTAAGGTTAAGAAGTGAAATATTTAACAGTTGGGTTTTTTTCTTGAAATGCTGAAGTATTAACTAAGGCCTGCAGTGCTTTTATCCACAGAAACAGGGGGGAGCAGGAAGAGCCAGTGATCTGCTAGCTACTCAGGATCAACTTCTTCATTTTGTCACTAGTGTCATTCCTTTGCTGTCAGAGTGAGTGGACTTTGTCAAGCTGGCCATGGCACTTTTTGAAAAGGCCATAGCACTGTGTATAACTCCACTGTATGAAGGAGATACATTCTTGCCTTGCCAATTCATGATGTTGGTTTTATTCTTTTTTTTTTTAATTGGTAAACTTTTCTACTGATGTGTGTTGAAAAAAGAGAAATTCTAGACTATGCTGGTTTATAATGCCTTACTAATGCTTAATCTCTGATTTTTTTAAAGTGGGTAATAAAAAAAAAAAAGCACAGGACAACTACATGGGCTATTACACTGTCAGTGTTTGCTCTGCAAATACTAAAGAGTAGTCTTGATGCTATCCCAGTCAGGTCTTGCAAATAGTAAATTGGTCAACTAGTAGGACAATATCTCTCCTTGCTAATTGGTTCTTACAGCAAAAATTTGCAATAAGTCTTTTTTCTTTCCATGAGAAAAGTAGAAGACTAGTAGTGTTTACACACATGCTGTCTCTGTGGTGTTTGTTTTCTTCCAGTTAAAACTGGTGGGATAAAGCCTGATGCACAAGACCTTCATTTCTACTAAAGCTACGTGGCTGTGGTTTTTCTGATAAATATTTTCAAGACATTTGATTCATGTATAAATATTAACAAAGATTGTGGTAAGACTGTACTTCACAAAATGGCAATATGGCTATGGTGGAAAAGCAGCATTTTCTTTTCCTTGCAGTATGCCCAACTAATGTTTTCTGTGCTTTCAGCATGGTCCTGAGGTCCCCCCTACTTCTTGCAATCTCCTCATGTATTTTCTCGGCTTGTATCAACTATAAGGAGCACTGAGAGAGGGAACAGAAGTTGCAGTTTGGCAGGTCAGTTTGTGAAAACAATGCTTTAAACATTGGGACTAGTCAGATGGTTTGTTTACAAGAACTTGCTGTTCTGCTATTGAAACACAGCATCCAAGTTTTCCTGTTTTCACCCTAAATGGCAGTAGGGCTTAATGTTGTCCACAGTGTTCACAGGGATGTTTGGTCCTGTTTCATTATAATGTGGATTTCGTGCTGTGGCTGCCACTGCTTCTCCAGACTGTTCACAGAGTTCACCAAAGCACGTCTTATAAAAAACTATTTTGCATAAACAGGATTCTTTGGAAATTTACGGCTTTCACTATTAATGATTAAAAGTCATCAGAGTTCCTCTAAAAATAAGTTTGGCCTAAAGAGAGAACATTTTGCTGAGATTTCTCTTGATAAATATATGGTGCACAGCTGTGTCATAAAGGTGCAAAGTGCTTTTACAGATGGTGACTAAAGTGACTTTATTTGGAATTTCTGAAGGTAAGCTGCTTTTAACTTTGGTTTATGCATAATATCCAAGCCTTTGAGGCATTCTGTGGAGATGTTGAAGACAGAATACTTGCTGAGGAAAAGTTCCATTGTTTGTGAAGAATTGTTTCCACAAACCTTTTCAAAAACAGGTGTAGGCTTTCAGTTTGCTGGGCTGTTTCCTCCTTCCCTAAAAAATGGAACGAGGGGAAGTGAGCTTTGGAATCTGTCACCAGAGAAGAATGTGTGCTCGGTATAATCCTGTTGCCCAAAAGAAATGGATCTGTGCAAAGGGGTAGAATGGGGTCTCACTGCTGGTGTGATCTCAAATCTTGTAAAAATCCTGTTTATGTTTCCTGGTTGCTCCTGTAAGGTCATAGTTTTCGGTGTCATTTGTGAGGGTTAATGTAGGAGGTGTTTGGTGCCCTTCAGGTCTAGTATTTTAAAATATGCCAAGATCTGCCTATAGACAGAGAGAGTAAATAATTAAATCATTATTTAATCACATCACATTGGTGTAGTGTACTCTTAGTATGGATCTGTTAGGCAGTTCCCACTTGGTTTTGGACCTAAGATTGGTGCATCCACAAGGAAATGCCCAGTGCAGACTTGTCAGGCTGAGTCAGCCCAGGCCTGGGGAGCTGGGGGAGTTTTCAGCTATGCTGAATAAACTGCATTGATACATTTAGACTGGGCTGCTCATTATTTTTGAGCATGCTGCACTGGAACAGAATATGAAACAGTATATAACTTGGATTCCTTCTTTTGAGAGGACAGTTAAGTGGTATGGATGATAACTTGGGTGTGCTGTATTCACTGTCTGACTATAGTTTCTAATTCTGCTTAGCATGACCTCTGAATCAAAGAATGGTTGGAATAGACCTAGAAGATCCCCCTTGCCATGGGCAGGGACACCCCCCAACTAGATCAGGTTGCTCCAAGGCCCATACAGCCTGCCCTTGAGCACTTCCAAGGTGTGGGCATCCACAGCTTTTCTGGGCAACTTGTTCCAGTGTCTCACCACCATACATGCATCTCTGTAGATGCAGAGCTTTCCTAAAAAGACCCTCACCAAGCTCACATGAGGGGTTTGACCTCAAAATGGTTCAGCTGAAACTGATTTTAAAGTATGGCATAGTTAGGACTCTGGGGACGTCAGAAAGAGGGAGACTGAGGGTTTACACATCTTGACTGCCTGGAGCTGCCTGGGTCACTTCTCCCACTCAGGTCATCAGTGGATCCAAGTTTAGAAAGCTCAATCTATATGAGGCATTTAAGCAAAACTGAAGAAGGCTAAGCCTGACTTTTCTCTGTAGCTGTAAGTTGTATAAAGTATTTTAAAAAAAATCTCAAGATTTTGCACTTTTAAGAATTCATCAGTCTATGATCAGACTTGTAATGTCTGATAATTATCTGACTTGAATTGTGAGGCCTCACCTTGAGCACTAGGTGCAATTTTGGGCTCTATAATGTAAGAAGGATATAAAAATATCAGAATGTAGCCAAATGAGAGGAACAAAGGTGGTGAATGGACTAGAGGGTAAGATTTATGAGAATTAGCTGAGGTTCCTAGGTTTGTTCAGCTTAGAGAATAGGAGCATTGCTGTCTACGGCTTCCTCAAGATGGGGAGTGGTGAGAGGGGTGCTGGTCTCTTATCTTTAGACAAAGAACACAAGGGAATGGCTTAAAAGCTGTCATGGAGGAAGTTAAGAGGAGATATTAGGGAACAGTTCTCCACTGAAAAAGTGGTCCTGCTCTGGAAGAAGCTCCCCAGGGAAGTGGTCATGGCCCCAGTTCTGCTGGTGTTCATGAAGTTTAGACACACAGTTTAACTTTTAAGTTTCTGGTGTTGGACGCGGTGATCGTTGTGGGTTCCTTCCAACTTGGAGTATTCGATGGTTCTGTGATTCTATTGTAATTACTCATTAAAAACCCTAAAAGCTGTCTGAAAATAAGAGAACAGAATGTGTTGGAGGAAAGCCTTTATCCAGTAAGACTGTAAATCTAGAGGAAGTCACATGCATGTGGAAATCTCAGTGTAGAGGTCTTTTGCTTTGTTGATTCTGGGGATGTTCTCCAGAACCCTGCTTCTGTGTCATGGTTTCAGGTTCTCTTTTAGCCCTTTATGACAGAACAGCTTTTGCAGAGGAACATGCTGAAGAGATGTTTAAAGACATTGGAAGCATTTTTCAGAAAATTGGATTTGGATTTTGAGTTGTCTCTTGGTATGTTGCTAGTAAGGCCTAGGAAGGGATACTGGAAGCAACCTAAAAATACTCCAATTTGTTTTAGAATTCATGTATTGGCATAGATCCATACTTCCTTTTTTCATCTTTCTGCAGCTGCTACTTAGTGTCACCCTGAGAGATCATTCGGGCTCGCCAGTCGTTCACTTTACTTTTTTCACATTTCATTTAATAGAATGGTTTCGCTTGGAAGTAACATTAAAGCTCATCTAGTTCCAGCCCTCCTGCCATGGGCAGGGACACCTCCCACTAGACCAGATTGCTCCAAGCCCCATCCAACCTGGCCTTGAACTCTTCCAGGGATGGGGTAGCCACAACTTCCCTGGGCAAAAATATTTTTAAAATGTATGTTTATGTGTGTATAATACATATTTAAGAACCCTAGAACATCAAATGTTTTAATTACACTGGTCTGTAATGTGTCATATTAAAAAAAAGTAAGTTAAGAATTGTTCATTCCTTCCTGGACTGCTGGATAAGCAACACAGAGCAAGGTATCTTCAGATAAAATAGTTTTCTTGATTCATTTTGGGGGACCAGGCCCACATGTGGCTGTGAGGTTTAAAAATAACACAGTGACAATTAATGATTTGTGGCCTGTTACAATAGCATGATTTTACATGTTATTTAGAGGACATATAAATAATAATTCAAATAATGTTTAAACATATACATAAATAATAACAACGATGATATAAAATATAGAGAGGATTTTTAACAACTGATTCCAGACATTATGTTTAATTAGAGAAATGTGTAATAGATTAAAAAAAATGCTCTCTTGTCCTCACATGAAACCAATGTTTTCCAGTGGTGTGACTTTTGTGATGAGGTGTACAGGAGTTTCCTGGAAGGAGGAGGGACTGTGGGGGATGTCATGATTCTGTACTTAATATAAGAGGCGAAGGGGTTTATTAGTGAGGGGAGAAGGTTTAGTATCTGAAGAGGGAGTGACAGAGGGATCTGAGAAGTGTTGTTTGTTTTTTAATTAAAATAAAAATTTTGATATTGTAGCTTCATGCTCAACAATAGTTTCTCCATGTAGAGTGTAGGATAACAATGTATAAAATTCAGTATTTAACCAAAATAATCTCATCCAAAGCAAAGGCTCACCATGTTGTCTTAGTTCTATATTTTTAAAGTGGTACTTATGCTTATCCCTCACATAAGTATTAGCTAATATTTTGCAGTTCTAAAGAATTAATAACATTAATACAGGAACTCTTTGAAGAATTACATACTATAATTACAAAATGAGTCTTAATACTCAGATATTCATTATGAAAGTAAATCATATTGAGATTCCTTTAAGCACTGCATTTGAGTCTTTATGCAGTAGCTCAAGAGAAGGGATAACTTCATTGTGTTGGTTATGCCAGACTGGCTGACTGTGAATTTTTATTGTGATTTTTTGGGAATACATCATGTAAGAGCATTTTCTGTGTAAATAGTGCGTGGAATAGTGGAATGGATGGATTTGAATAATGATTGTTCCACTTTTCTCAGCAGCGGCGTTCAGTTACAGAGCTATACATTGAACTTTTTTCATGATATGCGTAAATATTTGCTGGGGAGAGCTGGAAAAGATCTGCCAGGACCTCCAGTCTGTCCTCCTGCCGGGGGAAGGCTGTTCTCCAGGCCTTATGTTCTGACACGTTGTCTACAGTTTGTGTACATTATGCAGCAGTTGCTGAACAGTTGGTACTGTTTTCCTTTAAGAATGTGCCACTCGGTTCAGGACTGCATTGCATACCCTATAAAATAAAAAAAAGGGGGGGGGGAATTCCCCCACCCCCTCCCAAATGGAAATTGAGCTTGTTCAGCAGCAGGCTGAACCCGGCATTGTTTGCTGTCGGAAGTGGGAGCTAAGGGGACAGACATTCCCCCTGCTCAGCGGGAGCACCGAGCTACGTTTTGCCCTTGTTGCATTATTAATGGCACAACGTTTTTCTGTTGCAGATGGCTAAGAGCTAGCAAGGCATCTTCAGGACCATGATGGCTCAGTTTCCCACAGCTATGAATGGTGAGTAGCCCGGGTCGGTTTGAGTTGGGAACGTTTGTCTTTATTATCGTTATTTTAAAAAATATGCTGATTTTAGTCCCTGCAGCAGCGTTATGGTCAGTTTGCTGCTGATTGCTTCCTGTAGCCTAACTTGTGCTGTAAGACTGGGAGAAATTCAGTAGAATCATCACTGCAGTGTAATTTATAGCATAGATAAGCCTGGAGCATCTTGTAATTTCAGATCATGTGAAGATTTGAGGAATGTGTGACTTGCAGTGTGGATGTTGTCAGACTTTAAGTGGGGAATATGCTAAGTAATAGCTGATTTAACTTGCATAACTTTTCTCTTAAGTAATTCAGCACAAAATATATTTCATTATAATAATTATGCTATTTATTTTTAAACCACAGGTATTTTAATGTGTTAAGCAATTTGCTACGTTGATGAAAATAATCAGCCTTTCTCAAAAAGAAAAAGGTTTCTAGTATAAAAACTTTTGGATTTGATTGTTGGTGATTTCTTTTCAAAAACAAGAGAGTTGAAACCTTAAAATTGTTTGTGTATGTATGTGTGTGTTTGGACTCTTTATTTATAGAGCGTCCTTATTTATGAAGACACAATTTACAAATGCTTGCTGAGAAATTTTATGATTACATGTTGTTAACAGAGCTGGTCAAAATGAAAGACAAATATAGAAACAATGATTTGCACTTCAGATATTGGGAGAAATACCCCTATCTGTAATAAAATCAGGAAAATAGAATAACAAGTATTTCTCATATCATTTGTCTGTGAAGGTTACAGCAGGATAAGGAGCTCTGTAGTTAACTAATTTAAAAAATTGTCACTGCTTGATAAATTGGGTGAGGAAGGGGAAGTGTTTTTTTGCAGAACAGCATTCAGATTTCAAATTAAACCTCTGTTTTACACATCTGTGTTGTGTGGATAAAACATATTGTGAAAAGTAATCGGTGTGATCAACACTTTTTTTTCATACAGTTGGCTTCTGTTTGTTCCAGACTTTGTTTCACAGACTTAAATATAAAAGAGAAGTAAAAAAAGGTCAATATATTGTATATCTAATAGGGAAAAACCTAAATACCAGACATTTTTCCTCCACTTTCTTGGACATTATGAAAAAGCATTTTTTTTATTGCCACATGCTTTTTGATCCTCAATTTAAAATACACAAACAGAAGCTCTCTTGAGGCAGGATTTATCATCTTGGCTGTCTCCATGGTTGATTTATACATAAACTACTTGGTGTCGTTTTGGGTTTGCTTTTTACTCCTTAGTTCTGTTGGAGGATTCCAAGCATATTGGTGGCACTGAGCACACTCAGGACTTGATCTCGGAAATCTTAGAGATCTTTTCCTTGATGTGAAGTCACTTGGGCAGTACTGTCCACCACTCTCCAAAGGAGCAGTGCCACGTGATGCAGCCTTTCCCCTCACAGGATTTTACTGTGTTGAAAAACATCCTAAGAGAATGTGAGAAAGAGAGATACCAGGCAAGAGTTAAGCTATTGCTTCTCACAGAATGCTTGAATGACCATGTGTAGTTTTGCAGACATATTTGTTATCAGAATTGATTGAATATCAGAAAAGTCAGGTGGGGAAAAACAGTAGTTTTAATGTGATTTCTGGATAAATACTGAGTAATCATTGCTGTTGAAATTATTCTTCTCTAATCTGTATTCCTCTTCCCTGCTACTTACTTCCACTGACGTTTGCATACAAAGTAGATCACCTGCATTTACCACTCCTTGCTGAGTGGAAACCTCTAATTATGTTGTTAGACCTTGGTAGTGACTTCAAGCTTGAGATGAAGAATGAGGTTATGTTGGAGGGAACTAGCCCATTAGGTATTGCTGCAGCCTGAGAGCACTGGCTGCCTGCCACACCTTTCTATTAGCACAGCATGGACTCTTTCCTTTTGTGTCCTACTAGGGCAAAATTGTGTTTTCCTTCTGGGGAGAAAACCTCTTTTTCTTACCAAGGCACAGTATACTTAGCATTTAGTTCATTAGTAGCATAAAGCATGAAGTAGTTTCTGTTTCAGGGTTATTTTTGGTATTCAGTGTTACAGAAAAATGAGTGGATAGTCTGAAGTGGATGTGTGTACAAGGAAGGGTGTGATGATATGACACAGAGTGATGACCAGGTTGAGGACAGCAGGGTTCAACTGAGAAAGCACAATACTCAGATGGTCTCATAGGAGAGCATTTGTCATAGAATGGTTTAGGTTGGAAGGAACCTTAAATATCATCTAGTTCCAACCTGCTGCCGTGGGCGGGAACACCTCCCACTAGACCAGATTTCTCAAAAATGTATCCTACCCAGCCCTGAACACTTCCAAGGATGGGGCACCCACAGCTTCCCTGGGCAAGATGTGCCAGTGTCTCACCACCCAGATAGAGAAGAATTTCTATATCATGTCTAATCTAAATCTACCCACATTTAGTTTAAAGCCACTACTCCTTGTCCCATCACTCCATACCCTTGTCAAAAGTCCCTCCCCAGCTTTCCTGTAGGCCCCCTTCAGGTCCTGGAAGGTAAAATAAAAATATGAAATACCTTCAATTATATTATATATCTAAAGAATGAGTTACTATCCTAACCACAAACAACAGTTAAAAGGATAAAGGCTTTAGTAGGTTAAAATACACTTCCACTTAATTTGTCTCTGTGTTTGCTGTCAATCACAGAGCAGGAAGAAGTAGCCTTCACTGCCATGGGATGCCCTCTTTACAGCTGGAGAAAGATGTGGGATGTTCCTGTTCTCCTAACTCCCCCTTCTCTACACTAGATTTTTTCAAGGTTTAATATCTACACTGATGCTGGATCTCAGTTTGGGGAGATTTAATCTTGGTGGTCCAGCTGGAACAAGGAAAGCAGTGTTTGCTGATCAGTATCTTTCACATTGTTTCCTTAAGTACCATTGGAATTTTGGGGCTGTACTTTTTTGTTGTTTGTTTTTATTTGTCCTTCCTCTTCCCACCTGTTTCCTTTTGATACAATTTTTCATGGTCCAGCAGGAAAATACCTCTGATAAACAGAGGTGCAAAAATTAATACTTAGAACTCATTTCACATGCTTCTCAACCTAAGTCCAACTGGCTTTTATGCAGCTGTGAGTAGAATTGAGTTTTGTGTCCCTGCACTTAGTTGTGGAGACTAGAGTAGACATGAATGGGCTGAGTTAGGTTCTGCTTCTTCACTAATGACCAAAGGTAAAACACTCAACTGATGCTAAATTCTGCTGCATCTTCTCTATTAAAAAAAGTCTGTTTCAGGATCCGTGGTCTGATTTTTTTATTTTTTTTTTTAATTAGGAGGAACTATTTCATCTCAATTCAGTTAAAAACTACTTGAGTGCAACTTGACTCTTAAACTACTGTGCACTGTAGATACGGAAACTGTAGACCTGGCTATCAACAAATGTAGATAAAGATACTAAGCTGAGCTAGACCTTGCAAAGAAAATATCAGACCTTCTTCTGCTATCTAAAAGAAGGAAAATAAATTCTAAGCCAAGGAGAAGTATTTTCTATGTCCTTTCTTATAAATTAATCCTTCCTCTCATTTTTCAATGAGGACAGTAGTGTCAGTTGATATGGAGCAAAATTCATGCTCAGGTCAGATGGTAATATATCTTCTACCATCACGTCCTGCAAACAATTAGATTTTCAATTGTGTGTGCTGTAGTATATGTTTTTCTTTTTAATCCTAACAAGTCAGAAATAGTGCTATAGGATTGCAGAATACAAAGTGTCTGATCCATATTTCATGATGATTCACAGGGAAGATGTAAGCGGAAAACTTGAAAGGAAGAAATAATTAGACATGGAGATAAATGTTAAATGGAATAAAACTAGGTTTTAACAAAGGAAGATGGTATTTTATTCTTTCTTCAGTAACGAAATTTTGTAGACAAAGTGTAACAGATCCCATGTTTGGATATCATTAGAGAAACAAGTGGCTAAAAGGCAGAGAAAATGCAACTATCAGATGAGGGTGTTGTAACAGTAGAATTCTTAATGGATTTTTATCTCAAGACCAGTCTTCTTAGTATTTATGGCAACATCATTAGTAAAAAGCACAGTATACTGGTCAAATTGGTTGATGACATAAACTTAGGAGTTATTTTCCATCCAGAATTATACAGTATGAACTCCGTATCACTGGTTAAATTCCATGTCATATCTGTTGTGCTGCCTTTCAATAGCTTTTAGTCATTCCATTATGGGCTAGAAGAAGTTTCGCTGTGTGCTGAGAACTCAACAGTTGGCTGTGACTAAGGAGGAAGACAACCGGATGTGTTAGATGATCACGTAGTAATTACGTGATTTGAGGGAAAGGAAACACATCCTAAAATATGATGGGTGAAGTAAGGAGCACTGTGTCCTATTGCATAAGGCACTGGTGAGACAGCTTGCGGGATACAGGGTAGAATTGGATTATCTGCGTACGAGAGAAAAAAATCAAAGTGCAGGAGATGAAGAATTAGGCTTCAGTGTTGTCAAGAAAAAATAATTGTTGAGAAAGACTAAAGAGACTGTTAATCCAACCAAAAGAAAGGCTTTATTTTAAAAAAATATTTCTTATATACTTTGCGGTATATAAGTTTGCTTTTTATTTTGTCTTATTAGGAAGTTAAACATTAAGAAAGGAAAATAACTTTAAGTACAATGATAGTACAAGGTTACATAGAGATGAATCAGCTGTTGGTGCAGTTCATCTGGAACAGTTCTGTTGGCAGTGACATTCTGGACCATGGTCAAGGAAAAAGTCTGATCCCCTCAGAGCACAGCTTACATTTTAGGAAGGAATTAATGTATTTGAGTTTCTTGGAGTGGCAGCAGTGTGAAGGTGGTTACCTCAATAGTCCCTTCCAATCCTATACTCCTAAAATATATATATAGAATAAATAATTAAAAGAAAAATATAATGACCTTGTGAAGATTAATGTTAGGTCTTCTTTCATTAACTTACTTTAAACCTATGGGTGATTTTACTTAGTATCTTGTGTTAACTTTGATAAGACTGTTCTGATTTGGGAATGTTTTTTTATCTGGAATAATAATACCATAATGCAAGCTGCTTTATTCATTTAGCACGTAAGTGAGACTTCCTGATGGTTTTCCTTCAAAGCCTATAAAAAGAAAATAAAAAAAGAAGATCTACAAATACTTGCCCAAAATGGAGCCAGAGCCCAAAGGCTTATGAAGGGACTCAGACACATAAATCTATCACATGGTCGAGCTTCAAAGGGTCTTAACAGTTTAAAATTTTCATTTTTTTGAAGGGGTAGCTTCAAAAGTTTGGAAAATATACTAGTCTGATAAACCACTTTGTGTGTTTTTTGCAGTTTGGGGTTGATGAGCATTTTATGAAGTAGTACCATCTTTACATCTAAAATTCTGTGTCATCTGTGATCATTGTGGCCAATTTGAACTGGCCATAGATGATATTAATTGGTATTGCCAGAATGAGTTCAGGTTTACCCACTAATTATAATGACAAGAATAAATTAATTTTTAGATACTGTGTTCTGTCAAATGTGTTTATATAATGCTGTGTTACTTTAATTAGGAATCTTGTATGTTCAGGCTTTTCAATACACTGCATCAGTCTTTAAGGACATCTGTTGTTTTTCTTACAATGGAACAGTTACTTTAAATCATAATTGAGATAGCTAGAAGATTGAAACCCCAGAAAGCTGAAAGAATATCAGTGTTCATTTAATAACTTAAAAACATTTGTGGTTTAATTGGAAGCAAAGTTCTCTGTGTGGAGTCTCAAGAACAGGTGGGATTAACTGAAGTGGTCTCTCTTGAAGTTGTTTGTTTCAAAGTGTTTTATATATATATCTATATTAATAATAATACTGGGTGCATTTTAAAGCATGTGCCAACATTTCACCCTGCATTTCTTCATGTAACTGTAATTTTATGTTTAACTGTGCTCTTTGTAGTCTGGTTTTGGTTTCTCTAGAAAACATGTCTTCCCTGAAAGTCATGGTATCACTGATGAACTCTACACTTGTTACAGTGTGTGTAGATACTTTCATAACAATGTGGGAAGAAATATGCTTATGTTTTCATAAGATCCACAGGTAAAATTTGCTGTACTGCAAATGATAGTGTTTTCATAACACTGTATTTCACAAGAAATCTTCAGGCTTGTGGGAAAAAAACAAAGGTGTAAGTTAATGTATAAACTGTTTCCTGATATAGATGATGTGGGTTGGGAGGCCAGTAAAATTATTCCTCTTATTTCACATGTTCTCTATTCAGAATGAATTAAGAAATATATGCATGGTGGGTTTTAACCTGACTCGAAAAAGGTAACTCAGCATCCCCTAGGGTCACCTTTCTGGAAATGTTCCACTTTGCTATTGCCAGGATCTGGGATGCTGGAGACTCTGAAAAAACCTAGAATTAGACATGGAGTAAGGATGCCTGTGAACAAGGTGGCCAAAGAGAGAATGTGGCTCCTGTGTTAAGGGAGACTAAATGGGTTAGAGCTGCTTAATTTAATTTAGAGAGGAGACAATTGAGTTAACAATGTGATAAAAATCTGTGAAGCCATCATAGCATAGAAGAGGAACCGAAAAGGAAAATAATACCCAGTGAAATGACTAAGCTTAAAGCAGGCAGAAAGAAACAGGCTGGTGGGTTGGCTTATTTGCTGTAACATATAATGAACAACTTGTTTTGGGACTCACTGTGTCAAGTTGCTTTGGAACCAGAAGTTCCAAGTACATGGTATCAAAACTTTAGACCTATGCCATGGCTATTAAATGCAGGGGGTTTTGTGCCTTTTTGGTTAAAAAAGTCTCCCAAAGTGCTTATTTCTGGCAGTAAAGAGTTCAATACCTAGTTGAAGAAGAGTATTCCTTGTTGTATTCCACAGATGGCCCTATATGCCACCATGAAGGCAGGACTGTGGACTGTGGTATAAACCAATACCAAAAGTCTTATGTTCATAAATTAAGCATTTTTAAATTTAAAATCAAACTCCCTAGTGTGCTGGGAAAATAATACTGTATATGTACTGGGTATAGTTAAAAAGTTCTGCTAATGAGTAATTTAGGATTTTAAGGACTACTGTTTAAGCAAACTCTTTTATTCTTGTTTTTGTTACTTACTGGTTTTCTTCTGGTTTTCCTTCCATGTTTTCTTTCTGTCAGGACTAGAAATTACAAAGAGGAGGATGGGAAGATTGATCAAAGATACAGAGCAGCTTCCGTATGAGGAATAATTACATTGAGTAGGATTTTTCAGCTTGGAAAAGAAATGGTGGGGATGGTGGATATAGATGTCACCTTCTCAAGGTCATTCACCATTTTTTAGGCAAGGGAATGGTAATCTTTGATAACACAAGAATTAATCAGTAGCAAATGAGAATACCATTGTAGGTATCAAACAAACAGAACACTTTGCTCAGTTCGATTAAACCATGAAAGAAATCAGAAGCTGTGGAATCCAAAATGTTACTTGGATTCCTTAAGGGACTAGATATAGGTGGATTTTCCTTCCATTAATGAGGTACCAGCTCTGGTTCAGGAGCTGAGGGGGGCTGAGAAGACATACTGGGGAAGTACTGCCAACTGCTCACCTCAGCCTGCTGCTCTGTGCTAGGAACTTAGCCAGGGGAATATTCAGTCTGCACTGGCAGGGTCATCATTGTGGTTTTTTTCCTACATTATCTCTTAATTCAGTTTTATTCCAGGAAATGCTTCTTTGTTTTCGTTCTCTGCCACCCTTCCTATGTAATTATTAATTATTATTTTTTTTAATTTAGTGGTTCTTCTCTTTTCCTCTTTCCTTTCAAGTCTGTATCCCAATTCTCCATTGTAAAAATAGCCCATCAGGCTTCCTTCTCAAGTCTGAGAACCTGAAAGTGTTTGTTTTACTCTAATGGCCAGATAATTTTGAGAACTACAAAAATTTCTATTAAGTATCTTGTATTTCTTGAACTGACTTCTTATGTCCCTGTACATTTTTGTAGGAGAATCATTTCATTTATTTCATCTAATTTCAAGGTTCATTTTGGCTCCTCATGCCTGGTATTTTACTGCCTGCATTTCTCCCAGCATGAAAAGATTTACTAGCTGCTGCAGATGGTAACCCACCTGACTCTTAACTAGTTTTGCTGCATTCCACAGAGATTTGCTAGAATATAATTAAACAAATTATCCTTTTGTAAAATTTTAATGAAGTTTTAGGGGGTTTTTTGAATGCTGGTGAGCAGCAGCAGTGTAAAAAACCCATTTTCAGAATGAGAAAAGTTTGGTCTAAGCTCTGGTGGGCTCTTTCCTCAAACATGGTGACTAAAAACTTCTGTTTTCCTCACTGAGGTCTTAGATGCTGTACAGGTTGACAGGAGTTTACTCAAAAACGTTTTCTAGTTGTCCTAAACTGAAGAGTAAGTATTATCTTCCATCTTCAATGTCATGCTGGGAAGAAAGGCTGTGGAGTCCATCAAACAACAAAAAGAGGCAAGTTTTGCAGCTGGTAGGGGAGAACTTGGCAAGGTATGCCCAGTTTATGCCTTGCTAATATGACTTACTTTGAACTTTTCATACTTTTCATCTGAAAGATTCTTGTTGGTGTGTCTTTCATCTCTCTTTTCCATCTCTAAAATCTACCCAAAAGTATTAATTCTGGGCAAAGACACATCTGTGTTATTTGAGAGAAGAATGAGCTTGTTTCATGTTCAACAGCCACAGGTGTTTTCAATGGCATTGTTTTTCCAGAATTAGGCAGAAAATACTTTTCTATTTATTGCTACTTTTGAGTGTAGATGTGGGGAAGGCTTAGGTTAAGCCAAGCTTTTGTGCCAAGTATGTTTGTGCAAGAAAATAAAAAGTTTAATTAGCTTTCAAGAACAAAATATGGGTTTACCAACACTGTAGCCATTGCATTGTGACCAGAAATAGAAGCCTTGTTTCATTAGAACTTGTGATAACTCATTCAGTAGTACTTTCTCAAGTTCTACAGAGAACTAGTGTTAAAGGTAACATGTTAATGTGCAGTTGAGAACACTGTCATATTTATGCACATTTCCTAATATAATTTGACCTTAGTGGAGCTCTAACAAACTTTCAAAATATAGTTTTTTGTTTATGCATCTTCAAGTAAAATTGCTGCCATTTGCTGTGTCTGTATTTTGCTTTTTTCATATTTTATATGCTTAGTGTGTTGCTTTATTTTTCAGTGGAGCTTGGCAATAATTTAATTGAAAAGGTGCTTCTGAAACTAGATAGCCATAATGAGCTAAATGTGATTTTATGAATAGAAATACTATAGAAATAGAAATACTATCTTGTTATTACAAATGGGTAGTTTAAGTGCTTTGGAATCATTAAGTTGCTCTGTAAAATTCAGAATATGAGTGGATCTTTGCTGTTATCATGGCTAGACTATTATGTATCTCTAAATTGTTTTAGGGGTTATACTCGTTCTAAAAGCAAGGATTATGTTTCTACATTGAGATCACTGCATGGCACAGGAATATTAATGGTCTTCCTATACAGATAAATGTTGGGTATTGAAGTGGGGGGTTGCCAATGACTTTAGCATCAGGCAATCCCTGAGAAGGAGTTCTGCTCCTGTTTTGTAGGAGCAGGTGGTTAAATGATTTTAGAATCATAGAATCAAGGTTGGAAAAGACCTTCAAGATCACGAAGTCCAACTCTCCACCCGACAACCTCTTAACCACTAAACCATCTCCCAAAACACCACGTCCACCTGTTTTATAGAATCATAGAATCATCAACGTTGGAAAAGACCTTCAAATTCTAATGTGCTGCTGAATCAGTGTTCCCAATGCACCTAATTATCTAGAAATCTGGTACTTAGAGAATGTGAGTTATACCCTAAAATACGTCTGCTGCTGCTTCATTCACATTTCTGTAAGCATGCTCTTGAATTCTGCAAATATTTCTTGGCTGAACCTGTGCAGCTCTGTACTGCAGGTAGCAGTTATATTTGGATAGCACATCAGGGACACTTGAAAAATCTTTGAAAATTCTCTTGGCTTCAAGGGGCACAGTTCTTGTAATTTTAGTAAAACACAAAATTGAAGGAGAATGTGTCCCTCTGTTTAACAAGCTTTAGCTACAGGTATTTCCTTTTAACTGTGTATACATTGAAGAAGCTGCTGAACTTGTTAAACCTAAAGATACCCTTTTCCTCTGGCAAGTAGAATCACTTGGGTCAGAAAAAACCTTTTAAGATCATTCAGTCCAACTGTAAACTTAACAATGCCAAGTCTACCAGTTGCTGCAGTGTTGCTTAATGTGTTGGGAGCCTCTGTGAAGCATTTCTGGCAGGAGAAGCAGAATTAATGTGTGCATCATGAAAGGTGGTTGCTTGTGACTCCTGTCATGGCCTGAGAACATGGGAGTTGTGAATAGGAGGTGCTTTCCCCAAGCAAGAGAAAGTGGTGCTTTGGGATGGACCCAAAGCCAGTGCAGCAGTAGTTCATAACATGTTCACACACCTAAATAAGAAAAATGCATTATCAGTCGGCATTTGCTCCTACATGTCATATAAAGAATGAACAACAAAGGAAGGAAACAAATATTAAAAACAGCAGTAACACTGATAAGGATTCTGGAAACGCAGACTTATGGTGGAATGTTCTGTGTGTTTTCAGAATCCTGGAATGTTTACTCACCAGTGAGGAATTGGAAGTATGATTCAACATCTCAGCTGGGAGCATTAAATACAATTTGTAATAAGTAATTCTGTGGTAAACTCACCTACAAGCACAGACAGAAGACTGGAATTACCAGCGTTATCCCAAAGTGTTTTATGCCAATAAACTCTCTCAGGGCTCCTAGTAGGAGATAGTAATGTGATTGCTGGTTGCATGATGAAAAACCCCTTGTGCAGCTTGAGGCACACTGCTGCATGCCTGTGCTGAAATTTCCCTGTCTTTAAACATGAGGATAAATATTTATCTAGGGATATTATGTGGCTTAATGCTAGTTTTTTTGATGGTTAAAGAGGTGCTGGTATAAGCACTCATCCTCGTGACTTAAGCGTGTAAGGAATGCTCTTTCAATTTAGGTTTATTATCTCTGTGGGGTTAATTAACTTTGTAGATTGTAGGAGCATAGTTTTTGTTAAGAGAAAAACAAGCAGCGCTTATAATTGAAAAACACACACAGTTCTTTGGAGAATGTAAGAAATGTCTTAATGATTTTCCACAAGTGAAAAGTTGGCTTTGTCCTTTTCACTAACAGTGGTGCTCTTGGTACAACTACCTTTTGCTTACTGGGAGAGAGACCCAGAGGCAGAGGTCTTCCAGAGCACTACTGGAGTCTTAACTACTTTTCTCCTAGGGTTGCACTTTATTTTCTCCTTTCTTTTTCCATCACAGGTTACTATTTTAAGGAAATAACAGTGTTTATTTCTGTTGTTGGCAGCCCATCAAAGTAAGTCCTTTATTGTCTTCAGAAGATTATCTGTCTGTTGCAGTGTTGTAAAGGCATTTCTGGAGTTGTCCTACCAAATACTGTGATCCTACCATAACCAGACCCTCACAGTCTCTCATAGAAAGATGTCTGTTATTTACAATTAGCTAAAGGAAGAGAAAATGTTGTTTAATCCCCAGCATAGTTGCTTGTTTCCAACACTAAAAAACTGTGAGTGGTAGCACAGTGATTTGTGTATTAATATTTGTTACATGAAGGTCACATTGATATGTATTTTGTCATCTTCAGAGAAGTCTTGAAGGTATTTTACATTAATTATGTGTAGCACTGGCTTGTTTGTGTGGGTTCTTGTAATTCTGTATGGACTTCTTACATGAGTAGAATCCACACATGACTTGGAACTCTTGAGTATGTTGTAGAGCTGTGGAGTGGACAAGTAAAATAAGTTTCTTTCTTGGTTTCTTCCAAGCTTTCTGATCTGGTATAAGGAATTGGCTGAGACACGTCTGGACCTGAGTCCAGATTTCCCATGTTGGATCTCCAGAACACTTGCCAGTATTGACTTTTGTCCATAGTCTCCTCTGTAAGTGCTGGCCTTCTACAGAAAAGAATCTTCCATCTTTCTTCTATCCATCTTACATCTATCTTCCAAAAGTATTACTAATGTAGAAATGTATTTTTTCATAAACAGAAAAAGCAAATGAAGACAAGTATTATTCTAGGAGGAATCTGTGTGGTAAAAATCTCCAAGTTCAGCGTTTCTTCAGTTTTGATTCCTAAAAATGCAGCATAGTCAAATATAGCATTACCTTCAACTTGCTTCATGTATGCAGTTGTGAGATCGCCACGTAACCTCTTCTGAAAAAGAATGATTCTGGGAGATACATTTTTGTCAGAGATACTGTATTTTTCCCCTCAAAATCGTGCCGTCTGCAGTTGGGAAAAAATTACTTGTCTCATGAAAATTTCTAGGAAACTACAGCTAAGTCAGAAAAGTAGTGATGTGCTATGTACTGGCAACTGTATTTTGATTTCTGATGCTAAATCGATTTTTAGAAGTATTGTAGTTCACTGCTACTTGGTGCCAGCTGAGAATCTCTGGAGCTCCTAAGGTTCTCTACTGTTCCATCTTGCCCCACTGGAGCTCCTAAGGTTCTCTACTGTTCCATCAAGAAGATGTGTCCCTCTTGCCCCATCCCATGATCAGAGGAGGTGTCTGCGCAAAGAAGATGCCTGCAGTTTGGTTTTGTGATTTGTGTATGACTTTCCATGAGTAAGGGCTGGAGCTGTGAGGAAGGAAGAGGAACAGCCATGGCTCTGGGCAAAATTAATTGTTCTCTTTAGTTAGATCTGGCTTATGGGCAACAAGTTTCTCAGCCCTGGGACTGAAAGCGTGTTGGTGCAAAAAGAAATGTTGAGCTAAGCCAGATAGGTTTTGATGACATGTCTTGGATGGCAGATGTTTCCTGCAGCTTTGTCCTTCCCAGAAAAGAAGAAGTCTTCCCTTTGTCACAGGTCAGCATGCCCAGAACTTGGTTGTTTGTAAACCAGGCAGTGCAGTTTTTCTCAGCAGTGATGCTGAGTGGTCAGATTTACCACTGGTTGTAGCTTTGGGAGACAACCACAATATTTGTGAGGATTGTAGCGTATTTTTACAGTGATTGCACAGGCAAGCTGAGTTTCAAACGAACTTTTTCTGTGGTAATTCTTTATTGTGGTGGTCTTGGTTGTTCTCTAAGTAAACATGGCATTTAGTTTGAAGAATGCTTTTGGGATGTGCTTTGTGGAATTGCCAAGGCCTTGTGATCCCAGTTCTTCAAAGTGTTAATTTCAGATAGACTGATGTGGTATTTTTCCTCGGTATTTTGAGGAATCTTAATTTTAATGACAGTCTCTGTACCTAGATTTTTCTTATTTGTATCTCAAAATGGTAACATCAAAAGAGTCATGAGCACCTGGTTAAGCTACAGATAAGCACCTGCAAGGCTTTCACCATCCCTCTTGTGCTATGCTCTTAATTTTCTTCCTTTGATATTGGGGTAGGAGTGGGGGAAAAATACTGAATCCTTTAAATTAGAACTGTTGGGTGAGGTTTGAATACCCACACTGTGGATCCCTTTTGTAAGTATTGGGTGGGTTTTAATAATGTGGGTTTTTTTGTTTTCCTTGTCCGGTGGTTATTCACCTGTGTTTGTAACACAATGTAACCTGTTCTAGTTCAGGCTGAAAATGGCAAGCACTCTCTCTTAAATTACTTTAGTTTACAACTTAGCTTTCTGGGACTTTGTTCACTTACAGACAAGTGCCACAAGTCTCACTAGCAGTCTGAGAGCTGTGCTCAGATGGAAATAGGCTGCTTTCTAGATCCTAATTTGGAAGGACTTCATTTTGATAGGGCCTTGCTTTTGTCCCTCACCACTTACCTCATTTCTTGGTTGGAATTTACTGCATTTAGTTTTCATTTAGTCTTCTTAATGAAAAGGTGCTCTGATACCTTCTTTTTAAGATCTTCAATTTCAAGGTATTATTGAATGTCAGTAGGTCTTGAGAGCTGTGGCTGAAATTGTCTGAACTGTATGTACATTTTTATGTCTTTACTTTTAAGCAAAGCAGTCAAATTGTATGGGTGGAGGTCTGCTTTTGGTTATAAGGTCTATTACATGATTTTTTCCATATGTATAAAAAACTTCAGTAGATGAGAGTATATGTTTAATGGAAGCAGTCACCAAAAAAAGATTTTCAGTCTTTATCCTCAGGGACAGGGAAAATCTGAAATTCTTCATACCTTTGAAAGCACATTACTAGCAGATTGGCCTTTTCAGGGTATATATTCAGTTTCCCAAAATAGTCACACGGTGTCATTTTGATAACATGTGTATCCATAGTTATCACTTCGCTGTGACAGTAGCTGCTTGCACTGTCTCTACGACCGCTAGGAGCACTTGTTGGTATAATAATGTCAATTATTTTTTTTTTTAACATTAAATTTATACTTGCAAGAAGCCTGTCTTGGGGTTGATTGCTGAACGAATGCTTTTGTGTGTTTAATTTGGGAATGAATAAACTATGCTAACAGCGTCGTTTTAACACAGACTGTGGGTCTGAAGGCCTTTTGTTATGGATGAACTGAAGATTAATTATTTTTTTTTGCCTAAGGCTGGGTCAGTAGTGTGAAGTGCATGGTCACAAGAGTCAAACAAGCTGGAGCTCTGCCTTTTAGAGAGCTCTGCCTTGGTCCTGAGGTTATTGGGGCAATGCAAAAGCACAAAATATTTACTGTCCAAAAATAGTGCGATTCCTGGGGAGTGTTAATGAAGGCAAAAAAGAGAACGAAGGGTGAACTGGAAACACTTCTTGAATAAAATGTTAATTATCATACAGCTACAGGTGTGAAGCTGGTGTTTTGCTGAAGTGCAAAATTTTAACAAAGTTGAGGCATGCCGTGCAGAACCTAAGATTTCAAAGTTGGGAAGAGGAAACAGTTTACGAGATTGTATTCAGAGAGATGTTTTGCTGAAATGTATTAGAAGAGTTCCAAGACTGATTGCCATCTTCTTCCTTATTTTGTGACATATAAATAAGAAATTGTGCATTTCAGTACATGTTTAAACAGGAGTTCCCTTACAGTCTAAATTGGATTCTTTAGAGAAGCTGCAGTAGTGGCAGTTAACTCCAATCAAAGAATTGTTACTGTATTTTTAGCACTTTGCAGCCCCTGATAACATGAATAAATTGTGGGACACCTCCCACTAGACCAGGTTGCTCAAAGACCCATCCGTCCTGGCCTTTAACACTTCCAGGGTTGGGAAAGCCACTACTACCTTGGGCAATCTGTTCCAGTGTCTCACCACCCTCATAGGAAAGAATTTCTTCCTAATGTCTAACCTAAATCTCCCTTCTTCCAGTTTAAAATCAAAACTCCTTGTCCTATTATTCTATTCCCTTGTAAAAAGCCCGTCTCCAGATTTTTCTGTAGCCCCTTCGATACCGGAAGGTGCTATAAGGTCTCCCTGGAGTCTTTTTCTTCTCTAGGCTGTACAACCCCAACTCTTTCAGCCTGTCTCTAGAGAAGAGGTGCTCCAGCCCTTTGATCATCTTTGTGGCCCTCCTCTGGACTTGGTCCAACAGCTCCATGTCTTTCTTGTGTTGAAGGCTCCAGAACTGGACACGGTACTCCAGGTGGGGTCTTACAAGACCAAAGTAGAGGGGAAGAATCACCTCCTTCTACCTGCTGGCCATGCTTATTTTGATGCAACCCAGGACACAGCTGGCTTTCTGGGCTGCAAGTGCACATTGCTGGCTCATGTTGAGTTTCTCATCAATGTAACACCCCTAAGTCCTCCTCAGGGCTGTCCTCAATCCACTCTCCAACCAGCCTGTATTTGTGCTTCTGATTGCCCTCACCCAGGTGCAGGACTGTGCACTGTGCCTTGTTGAACTTGATGAGGTTGGCATTGGTCCATCTCTCCAGCCTGTCAGGATCCTTCTGGTTGGCATCCCTTCCCTCCAACATATCAATCTCACCACACAGCTGGATGTTGTCAGCAAACTTGCTGAGGATGCCCTCAGTGCCACTGGTCATGTCGCTGACAAAGATGTTAAATAGCACTAGTCCCAGTATCAATCCTGGAACACCACTTATCACTGGTCTCCATTTGGACATCAAGATGTTGACCATTACTCTCTTGTGTGACCATCCAGCCAATGTTGCTAATACCTTATTTTCCATAAATGAAAAACAATGGTCAGGTTTTCTGAAGTTGCAGCTAACAGCTTTAGGAACATTTTGTCTTGTCCCAGATAATTTCTGTAAGCATTAACTACATACGCACTTTACATTCCTTATTTCCCTGTGATGTTGGCTATTTATTGAAATAAGTAAAATTTGGGGGGGAAATCACATAAAAAAGAACAAAGAGACATGCAGAATAAAAACAGAGCTTACATAACACTGAAACAACAAGAACTGGAAAAAAATGGATCCCAAGTAGTCAACAACCTGTCCTTGAGACACAAGCCTGCAAGACAGATGAAAGGGATGGAAAAGAGTCCTCCCCACAAGTTATCTTGGTTATAGCCTTGAGCACTAGGTAGAAAACACTGGCTAATTGGACTCGCCATATTAACATATCATCAGCATATTTGTGGGCTGTTAGCAAACTATTGGAGCATATATCTTGATTCTGTGTGCATCAGCTTCTTGCACACTGGGTTACAGACCCTGCTTTTGGGACAAAATCTTTTGCTTTTGGCCCATACAAGGGAGTTGGAACTAGGTGATCTTTAACATCCCTTCCAACCCAAACCATTCTCTGATTCTGTTCTTTCTGATTTTTGCCATTAGGTGTAAGTTGTCCTCATTTGTGTTCTACTTGTAGGCATCTGATTTAGATTTATTTAGCTTAATAATCAGTATCTAATCCAGATGTATTTAGACTCATTTAACCAGAAGAGAGAAGGGAGGGAGTTCTTGAAGTGCAGTTTTGTGTGCAGCCTGTGAGAAGACACTTTCATTGAGGCCATGCTGAAAAAAATCAGGATATCCTTGAGTGAGGGAAACCAAATGCCAAGTTCTGGTGGACAGAGGTTGTGTCCTAATGCCTTCCCATCTTTTCAGTCATTCCTATCCCTAGTGAGTTTCTGTTTTGTTTTGTTTTTTTTAACTATTTGTATTTCCCTACTAAGCAGCAGGGGTAAAGAATTGAATTTGCCCTCATGCACGGAGAATGCCAGTCTTAACAGGACTTCATCAAGAGGAGAAATGAAATCTTTTTGGAAAATGTGTTTGCGTATATGGATAAACACAGATGAGAGATGAATAGCATTGTTAATGTGTCTGTATTGGCATGCATGGTGCATTTTACAGTAACTTTCTTCCAAAGTGCTGTGGTTTTTAAAGCAACTTATATCTTTTTAGAAGATGATGATGTATTCCCTTGACTGTCTCTTAGCGAGCAGTGTGAATACTTGAAGAACAGATTAACAGTTCTTTGGAGGTGGTAATACCAAGTAAAATGTATTTTTAAAGGTGTTTGGTTTGTTTAATTAATAACCCTTTATTGCTGTTTGGGGAGTTCCCATTCAAAAGTTCTGCTAATATTTGCACTCATTGATTTGAAAAATTTTATTTTTGTCAAGACCTTCCTGACTAAAACTTCCTCCTAGATAAAAATCAAAACCAAACCAAATTACTGCTGGCAAACTGCTTTTCCTGCAAAGGACACACACTCTGACCTTTATACAGCAGGTTGGAGCGTTTCTGAAAGTCACTCTGGTTCTGCCTGGTTATCAGCACAGCTCTGTAAACATCATTGTTCCGTGCAATGTTTCTTTGTTACTTTAAGGTTGTAATATTGTATACTTTTTTAAGCATTGAAAAAATGGCAAGTTGAAGTTCTATGGCGTTTTAAAAAAAACAACAACCCAGACTGGGTTGTTACTCCTTTGTCAGACAAGACCAACATATTTTTGTTAGCAGTCTCACTTTTGTTTTCAGAGTATTGGCAAGAGGAAGCATGAGGTTTTTTTGGCAGCTGTAAGGTGTTAGCCCTTTCTCTGAGAACCTTTCAGTGACATTGAATCCTCTTTGTTTAGCAGAGAACCTGAGGAGCCTTTGGTTCACACAGAGTAGGGCGAGCAGCGCATCCTGCCCGGGCTGCCAACAGTCAGCAGGCACAGGAAGCTGCTTTGCACCAGCTTTGAAGGAGACAGAGCTTGTTTGAGAGCTGAGTAAAGCAGTCTGGCTGAGGGGTTGCCTCAGTTCTTGCACATCTGGGAAGCAGGTTTATGTTTCATAACATCCTTGCCAAACTGGTAGGAGCTGGGTGTGTCTAAATCTAACTTTTTCTCTGGAGAAGCCAAACTTTTATTTTGCAAGTGGTGTTCTTTATTTTTAAGAGTATTCAGTCTGGTTTTTCAGTGTTTTCATTTTGATTTTCTTTCTTTTTTTAGGAGGTCCAAACATATGGGCCATCACCTCTGAAGAGCGGGCCAAGCATGACAAGCAGTTTGATAGTCTTAAACCCATGGGAGGCTACATTACAGGTTAGTCTGGTCTGAAGTTCTGCATCACACATTAACTTCTCGGTACACATAAGTATCTTTGTAAACCAGTTTGAAAACTACATCCTATTTCTTAGTCCTTTGTTGTGTGACTGATAATGACAGTCTTTGGGCAAACAGCCACAGGTTATTACTAAACTTCTGGTAGGTTTGGGCTGAAGTGTGGCACAGAAATGCTCTTTCATTAACCCTGTCACTTCTGCAGCTCCCAGTTATGTGCTGTCACTCTGTCTAGTTGCAAAACCCGATGAGTATCCGGCACAGTCTGTGTCTAGATGGGAGGCTGCCAAGGAGCACTCACAGTAGCTATTGTGGCAAATGATGCCAGAGAGACCACAAGTGACTCTCCTGTCTAAACAGTGCTAGAGAATACTGTGCTGCTGTTAGATATCTTTGTTTTGGAAGAGAATGCAGGGAGAGAGATGCTGACAGCTTGTTCTTGTTAATGACTGCTTGAAATTTATTAACCCTTGGGCCTTTGGCAACTTCTGGGGAGGGTAATGGTATTTTGCAATGGCTCCTGTCAGTTCTGGTTGCACTCAGCTGCTTCTCCTCTGAAACAATTGGGTCATGTTGCTGCACATCTCTGAATTTGCAGATTTTACATTTAAGAATCTGCTTATGACATCAAGAAAAGTCTCAATGTCACTGACAAAGATGACTTAATTTAAGAATGCCCTGTTCTTTTTGTTTGAGTGGGCGCTAAAGACCAGCCCTGATCACTTCTAGCCCTTAACTATGTGCTAATGCCTTATCTGATGACTCCACTACCCCTAATTTTCCTCTTTTTTTGATCCAAAAAAGACTGATGAATGAGTGGGAAGTTTTCAGTTTGGAACATACATATCTGCTGGCTAAGTGATAGATAACTCCTGCTCTGGCCAAACAGCTCTGGCAGGTTGGTATTTACTTCACCACCAGCTGGAAAGTATGCAGTCCCAGGGACTACCTTTAGGCCACATCTGAGCAGTTACCTGCATGTGTGTCTGCAGGCTTCATTATTTATTTGGCAAGTGCTTGAAATCAAGGGCTATATATTAATATAAGAGAAGAAAGCGCTGAAAGAATAACCTGAAGCCTTAGCTGTAAGTGTCTGTAATTCATTCACAGATAACCATGAGCACCACTATCTGAGTTTTATTACAAGTTTGTTTAACAGCACAATCAGTACCAGTTTATGTGGAACCTGGTGTGGAGTTGCACAACAATGCTCATTCCCTTCCTGAGATACTGAACAAGTGGATGTTCTCTGGTGGAAGAGAATATTAGTTAGGACATAATGTTTTTCCAGTTTTTCTGTAAAGAGGAAGTGCTGGGTAAAGTTAGATTGGATGAAGGAGAAGGAAAGAAACAGTATGCACATCCTTTCCTGTAAAAGTAATTGGGTCAGGACTAAATTTTCAGTCAGTTTTATTTTTTTAAAGCTTGCATCTATTCAACTGTCAGTAGCTGTTGATTTGTGACCTCTTAAAGCTTTTTACAGCTATTTGAAGTCACTTCTCAAAGCAAAAATTCAGGCTTACAGAGTACATGAGTATCCTGACAGTTGCTGTCACCAGGGAAGGAGTTACTGGTACAACTCTGGACAGTTTGGCATCCAGTGTGGTGGTTCCTTTTGAACACCTGACCCACAATAGAGTGCTGAGGTCTCCTGAAAACCTGTGTCTGACATGTAAAAGTCTGTCTTTTTTTCTTGTTTAGGTGATCAAGCACGTACCTTTTTTTTGCAGTCAGGTCTACCAGCTTCTATCCTTGCTGAAATATGGTAAGATTTTTTTTAATTATTACTATTTTTAGAATAGGAAGTGCATAGCATTCAAATACTATCTTCAGCATGTTGTGTTGCTTCAAAGAGGATTTCAGCAGGCAAAGCAGGAGTGTTGTCTGAATCTTTATTTTTAATAAGTTTAGTGGAAGGATTGAGCCCATAGATGTACCAACACTTAATTAAAAAGCAATATCTTTGAAAATCTTTCTTATGATGTTAATTCATCGTATTAAGCACAGGCTTTTTAAACTATAGTAAGTGCTTGACACAAAAAGCAATGACAAAGTGTAAGGAATTCATAGGGGGAATGCCTGTGGGACTGCCACAAAGGTCATTGTTAAGCTTTGTCTGAATAGTTCAAATAATAATACAGAAAAAGATGTAAATAATGGGTTAATGAATTTCTGGAGATACCAAACTGAATGATGTTTGAAATACTAGTAACGACTAAAAAATGTGAATAAGATTAAGTGTGGGAAAAAATTATATGCTAATAAACTGAGAGTGGAAAATACTGAAGGTACTTCTACTTTCATGACTGAATGTGGAAGACAGGAAAAAAATTCTAAAGCCACAGGAAAAGTAGGTGGTCAGTTATAGTACCTTGTAAGATACCAACCAGTGCTATAATGCAGGCATGGGAAAAAGCCCTGTATTTTGCAGCATATATATGGTGATTGCTGTACTCAAAACAGACATTTTCTGCTTGTAACTCCTCAGTCTTCACTAGAATACTCTGTTCATGTTGGGGTACTTAGTTGTCTCCAAGATGTACATGTGCTAAAAGGCTTATAATAATTACAAACACTCATGGAAGAATGTTAAAGCAACTAACTAAATGCAAAGTTAGTTTTTTTCTTTAGACACTGAAATACCTAGAAAAGAGTGGTAAGGAAATTTTTGCACAGGACCTCAGGGTTTTACACTGAATAGCAACAGAATGAAAGGGAAAACAGAGCTTAATAAGTCTGATCTTTTTTCTCTTAATTTTACATTCCTGTGCCTGGTCCTCACACATTTAATTATTAATAACATTTCTTATTTTCTGACTGACCAGCAAGTTTGTCTGTTTATGTTTGCACTGTTACATATACTTCCTCTTGTATTTAGATTTATTTGGAAAAGTGTCTAAGGAAGGCAGAGTGGCTGTCAGGTTTTAAAAAGCCTGCCATTGGTGAGATGGTGCAGTTTTCTTAGTGGTATCTAGTGCCTTTAGCAGGTCTCTGCATCTTGCTGTTTCAGATTCTTGCATTAATTCCTTACAGTGCCAGACATTAATTTAAAATAATTAAGATGACTAGTTGCACAGAAAGAAGCATAGCAGTTGCATATCTATAGCAGGAGACCACTGCCTTTCCAAGTGTCTTCCCACTTCCTCAGGTGTGACAACATATTTAAGACAACTTTAAAACTGAAGTCTGCAGAAAACTACCAAGTGGAGTGTACTTAATACAGCTGGACAAATATTATGTCCACGCTGACCTTCAATACCTGTAGGTTGACAAAGTAGAAGAATTAAAGTCTGCAAACTTCTGAGGGTTTGAATGTTGTCAAAAGTAGAAAATCTGCAATATTGTTGTTTGCTTGTACAAAAGCACTAAATAAATCTGATAGAAAAGCTTCTTGGTAAGGGAAAAAGTCAATTTTACGTTTCTTCCTTGTGGACTTTTCTAATTTTACTTTATTTTTAAGGACACTCTCAGACCTGAACAAGGATGGAAAAATGGATCAACAGGAGTTTTCTATAGCCATGAAACTCATCAAGCTGAAATTACAAGGACAGAACTTGCCTGCGATTCTCCCTCCTGTCATGAAACAAACTCCAGTTTTTTCACCACTAATGTCAGCTCGCTTTGGTACTTATGAATTTGTAATTACTTAGTGTTCAGAGTACAAAAAAACACAGTTAATTGCTGCCAAATACAAGCATTAATCTGACCACAAGAGTTGACTGTGAATCACTAAAAAAACCAACAAGGATATTCTGATGTAGGAAATACACAAAGTCACTTTCTAGACATTTTTTTATAATTTCATTCCTGTAAGACATTTAATAATAAAGAAAAAATTTCTATTGAAGTTTGCCATGAGATGCAAGGGACCATTCACATTTGCCATTTAGCTTGCAGGCTGTCATCTTGTACTGAATGTCTTTTTTTTTTTTTTTTGTCTCACTCCTACTCATTCATCTAATTTTACTCAGGGTTTTTCAATTTAAACTTGGTTCGGGTCAAAGTTTTCATAGAAGACTTATTTCGAGTATTTTTTCCAAAATGGTCAGATTGTGTATTTTGGTTTTATGTTCAGTCGAATATAATTATTTTAATATTTTTTTCCCTTGCCTGGCTGTGTTTTGGGATTCAGAGAATTCCTGTTGTTACTTTGTTGATTTGTGGAATACAATATATGTTGTGTCTTTAGTTGGATTTCAAAATCGGTGCATACTTCTGTGCTGAAATTCAATGTATGTATATAGTAATTACATACATGGTTTAAAATGTCTGCCCATGAGTAAATCTTCTGTGTTTGCATACAAGTGCCTGCATTGATTGGTATCTGTGGTTGGTATATGGTTAATTCCTGTTGACCTTCCACCACAGCATTTGCATACTGTTGTCATCCACAAGATTCAGTCAGTAATTCAATTGCCCTTATTCACTTCAGGCAACTGCCTTAAAGAAGCCATTTGCTGGGCATATGTCCCTAAGTATGGACTTTTTCATGCAGATTCTTCCAAGGCTGATGCTTTGAAGAGACTTGGTTCCACAATGGTGTCAGTTTTTCCCTTTAGAGGTTGGTCACAACTTTTGAGTTGCGTTGTAGTTCTCCCTCAGGGACCAGATGTGGAAACAATTGTTGGAGAACTAGTTATAGCTTCAATTATAGGAAACCAGGTCTTACTCTGCTGTGAAATACTAGCTAAACCTACCTTGTGAATTCATTACTTGTAAGGATCTTTTTTTTTCTTTTTAATTCATGTTCTTCAGCATATTTACTTCTTCAAGCTGTCTTGTCTAAGCTTTTGAGAAGAAGTAAATATTATTCTTGGGCATCTGTTTAAGCTCATGGTACCTCTGGGCACAGGTTGCTTTGTGTAGTTTCTGCCTAGTATAATGGAGCTGATTTCTTGCTGGAGCCTATGCAGTATCAAATAATGAATTGTTGGCTTTTGCTCTAGGAATGGGTAGTATGCCAAATCTGTCCATGCCAACATCAGTGTCTACAATCACACCATTAGCTCCCATGTCTCTGACCTCCATGACTTCCATTCCTCCTTTGGTTATCCCTGCTCCCCTGGTGCCTTCTGTCAGTACCTCCTCCTTGCCAAATGGAACGTCCAGCCTTCTGCAGCCTTTGTCCGTAACTTTCTCTTCAAGTAAGTACAGTCCAATCCAGGACTCCCTTTCAGAGTTGTGAATCTGATTTTTCTCTATGGCTAATTTCAGAAAGGAATGCTAATATTTGAATGTGAGTTTTTTGTGTTTTTTTTTTTTAAATTGTATTTTTTCCAATGTTTGTATTTGTTAAATCAGTTTTAAGTAGTGATTCTTAACAACGAGGTACTGATTAGCTTTTCTTAGTTCTGTCAAAGCCTTGAGCTTATTACAAATCACTGCCCTTGACCTGGTTGCTTTACAGTTTATGGTTTTGTTTTTCTTTTGATTTCAGCGCTGCCTCATACTGGTTCTTTAGGTCCCATGGCAGGAGGGTTTGGTGGTACTAGCATCCAGAAGGCACAGTCACTAATCGATTTAGGATCTAGCAGGTATGCAAGTTAAGTTTAAAATGCTTGTATATTAAACTTGAATAATATGCCTTCCAAAACTTCTGGAGCATTTCTGTTTTCAAAAGATACTCATTAAAAATTAGTCTGTACATACCAAGTCTGAAAAGAGATTATTCATTGTGCATATCAAAACAATATTTTCAAAAATTGTGACAAAACTATCCAAAGTTGGTGAGGAGTTTAAATGAGAGAAAGCAGTGCCAAAAAGAAGGGGATGTACCTCATTGGTAAACAGAAGTAAAACTTACAAAGTGGTTATAAAAGCAATGTTTATGGATTGATGTGCTCATTCATAATAGAGAACACCATGTAATTAGCGAGCATGTAAGAATAGTCTTGGTTATAAATATTTATGTGTGAATTTGTTTTATGAATAATAGAAGACTATGAATCTTTGTCATCAGCTGCCCTAATGCACTGATTTCAGAGCTTCACCACAGACAAAGTGAGGGACTAGGCTCATCTGTCCAGTAGGGTATCCTGGTAAGAGTCTTCCAAAAGACAGTCCAGAGGGCATCTCAGCCCCAGCTCAGTTCCAGAAGGGGACTCAGAAGAGCCTGCACCTCTTTGCTGCTGACACATCTGGGATGAACACATCTGACTTGGGGCTCCTTGCACAGACAGACCCTTGGTGCTAGCGAAGATTTGATAAGATGATTGCAGGCATGTTGTGTGCCTGTCATCACCTTTTTTAAAACTGTTTTTTATTCTGAAAGCTTTCCTTAGCTGGTGGTGTAATGTTACTGTTGACAGTACTTTCACCATCTTGTTACCTAATTCCATGCAAATGATGTCTATCCAGCATTGTGCCTAAAAGCCTTTGCTTATATCAGCATTCTTTATTGCTTTGGATAAAGCAGGCAGGATGTACCTGATTTTGTCTCATCTCCAAAGATGGGACACACTGAAAGTGCTGAGAGTTTCCAGTAGAATTTTTGTAAGTGTAACTAAACACTCCAAGAAGTGCTGTTCTGCAGAACGAGTTGGAAAAACTCCATTCAGCCTGTCATTGTCACTAATAAAAAGAATATAGTGAGGTGGAATATAGTGACTTTAGCAGCTTTAGAGGCTGCTTTTGGTTGTGCATTTATCAGTTAGGTTTTTATGCTCATGGTTATTTGTTTAAGTAACTCTTGGAGTTACTTAACTTTAACCTCCCAATGCTTCACAACCCTTGTAAACATTTTTTGTGGAAGTTGAGATTATTTCCTGTAGTCTCCTGTAGTATTATTTTGCTGTGGTGGACTGATGAATTATGTGGCATGAGTGGCCATGATACCAAGGGAACATGACCTTGAATTCAATAATTTCTCATTAGATATGTTGTCCCTGCTTTCACAATGGAATTCTGTATTAGTGATTAAAATGTTTATAGCAAGTTAGCAGAGGTAAAACTTTGTGGAAGTTGTTTCATGTTACTGGAAGATGCTATATATCTTCTGTTCCAATGCCTGTCTATTAAGCCAAGTAACTTATTATGTATCTTTGTAAAATATATTTTATTTTTTTATTGTCTTGCAGTTCAAATTCTTCCTCTAGTGCTTCACTAGCTGGAAATTCACCAAAGATTGCATCTTCAGACTGGGCAGTTCCTCAGGCCTCCAGATTAAAATATAGACAGAAATTTAACAGTCTTGATAAAAGTATGAGTGGATATTTATCAGGTGAGTTTGGCATTTGATATCGAGGGGGAAAATCTGCAGCATTTTCTGGCTCAGGAACGTCACCCGCCGAGGGATCCAACTTGTGATTTCACTTCCATGTGAATAGAAGGTGAAATTGTTGACATTGAGGTTTCTGCAGGAGAGTGTAGGTTTCAGCTACTGGTTCTGGTCAGCCAAGAATTGACTGGGCATCAGTTTATTGGCTTGGGCTCTGTGTTAGACCTGGAGCTGCCTAAGGAGACAGCAGTTTCCCCAGGTAGACTGAGGAACCTTCAGCAGCAGTTGAGGGGAAAGGGAAGGGCAGCAGTGGTGGGATCTGACTGGAAGAGCCTGAGAAGCATAAGACTGGGAAAGTTAGCTCCAGGAAATCAGCAGTCATTTTTCAAGCATCAGTCTTTGGACTGAGACTGTTTTCTTGCAACTTTGTAAAAGGGGGACATCTCACAGTCATTTTTGTGCCATGTACTTGCTTATATGTCTATATCTATATATATATCTCAGTAATTGCTTAGATATTTGGGCTTTATCTTTACAAATGAATAAGTTTGGGCAAGACACTGCAGTACTGCATTGATTGGAATTTTTCAAAGGTAATTTAAGAGAGTGATTCCTTTTTGACCCTTAGTGACATTTGTGCTGTGCCATGTTGTGGTGGTTTTAAAAGAATTCATACCAAGTTAAGATGAGAGTAGAGTTTTATGAACGTTCTTATAATACTGGATTGCTCACTGTACTGCAGCAAGTAAAGCACTGGCCAAGCAGTTTGTAAAGTCAGTATGTATATCTGTAGCTGACTAGGTTTGCCATTTTGAATAAGTACTTACCAAGCCTCTGCTTCAATATCCTTGCCTTCAAAAAAGAACAATTCTCTCTTTCAAAAAAGGGACTCAATGCTTTTTGTCTTCTTCAGTTGATTTTGGGCTGAAGATTTCATCAACCTGCCTAGAAAGTTATATGGTTCTTTGCCGTCAAAGGAAAGCTGACAGGGTTCCAGTGTGCTAGCTCAAGCTTCAGCTAAACAGTCAGCTGTGCTTTTCTAACAGCTTTGTGGATTACCATAAATATCCTTTTTTTTTTTTTTGTCAGTTTTTCTGTCAGGTGTTCTAAGTGGAAAAAAGTACATGAAAACACTTACATCTTTATTGTGTTCAGGTTGTAATGCCTACTAAGCCAGGGAGTAAAGCCAGCTGTCAGCCACTGATGAAAATGGATTAGACTAATATTAAAAATAAACATGTCCTAGTTCATGACCCATTTTTTGCTACACGTGTCACTTTGTTCAAAGTGGTTATTTTTATTAAAATCTTTTATACTTTCACTAAGGATTTCAAGCAAGGAATGCACTTCTGCAATCAAACCTTTCACAGACTCAGCTGGCTACTATTTGGTAAGTTTAGTTACTGATTATTAATTCAATGTCTTATGGTGCTAAGAGAATAAAGGTACTTTATTTAACAAGAAATGGTGAAGGGACATCATAGATATAAAATCATAAACTAAGCTACATGTTGTTCATAAGTCACATTTTCAAAAGACACCTTGACATACAGTTTTTCCCCTCTTTGTGTTTGTTTGCTTAACTCTTTATAATAGCACAGATACTTATTTTAGTTTCTGATTCAGTAATGCCCTAGTTTAGCTGAGATGAGGGTTTGTTCCTTTTAGAAGTAGGATTCTGAACACAAGCTTGTTAGTTTTAAAATATGGAGAAAGATTAAAAAACTGAAGGGTTACTTAATTTTTACAATTTTACTGCAGTTCCCGTAAAGGTGTCTGCACATTACACATTTTTTAAGACTTGCCTTTACTTTGGTGCTGGAAATGGTTACAGTGTCTGAAGGCTTGAATGTGCCCTGCTAAATATGGTGGTTTGTGTTCCACCTTCAGACATAACTAGGATGTTATACATATACTGGCCCAGCAGAATTCACAATAACTCGGTGCTTTTAATCTCTGAGTTCCTTTTCTTCTTCCTCTTTCTCCCAGGGCAATAATTTGTTTGTCTCTAGCAGCAGCAAGCTGCAGTATTGTATTTGTTCAGCTTGTTTGGTTCATGCTGTAAAGGGAAAAATGGGGAGTCGGGCTGTATTCCTGCACCTTGCTATGGGGAAATAAAGCAGGCTTAGAGTGACTGTTTTCTTCCTGGGCTCCTAGCCTGGAGTGTCACTAGCCAATGTGAGCAGGTCTGTGCACCTGTGTACAGATGACTAACAGCTCAAGTTTCAGTTTTGCCCAAAGTAAGGAATTAGTAATATTTCTAGTGGGGCCCTGTATTCATGGTGCTTACTGTAATAATGGTGCTGTGAATAGTGCTGGTCTGTGAACATAATAAAAATCACATTTCATCATGTCCTGCTTTTGTTTTTCATTTTGGTGTGTGTGTGTGTGCTGGGTTTTTTGTTTGTTTTGTTGCTTCCTTTTTGGTTTGAGTGGATTTTTTTAAACTGCTTTTTTTTTTTTTTTATGAGCACTTATTTTATTAACCACTTGCTTAAGTGCAGTCTAAGGATACATTCCTGCAATGTATCTACACAGATGGATCTTTTAGAAAGGTTCCTGCTTTCTTGCCTGTTTCTCTGGAAACATTTTACTGTCCCGTGTCTCCCCCTTCACCCCTTTTTTGTGGGAAGCATTTTGTAGGCCAGTGATCTGATTGTATGGTTTATCTTCTCCTTTGAAGGGGGTAGGTGATCCTTTTCGTCCTCATGTCTTCCCTGCACTGTTAGGGAGCCACAAGGTGAAAAAATAATTCTAAGCAAAGGTTCCTGTTGTAGAATTTGATGTAATTTTAAATCAAGTTTTCCTTTGCTGTAAAATAAAATAATTTTTTTTTTAAATCATTTTGATCTCTTTAAGAACAGTCTTGGATTCTCATCTCAGCTTTTTTCTTGCTGATGCAGTAAATGATGCCTCTTAATCTTTCCTGTGCTTTTTGCTGTATTTTATAACACCTGAATAGCAGTGCATTTTGGAGAAGATTCTGAGGGACCTTACAGTGACCTTCCAGTACCTGGAAGGGGCCTATAAGAAGGCTGAGGAAGAGCTGTTCACCAGGGCATGTGAAGATAGGACAAGGGGTAATGGTTTTAAGCTAGAGAAGGGCAGATTTAGGTTGGACTTTAGGAAAAAGTTCTTTAATATGAGGGTGGTGGATCACTGGATTGGGTTGCCTAGAGAGGTGGTGGGGGCCCCATCCCTGCAGACGTTCAAGGTCAGGCTTGATGGGGCTCTGAGCAAGTTATTCTAGTTGGAGATGTCCCTGCTTGTTGTAGGGATTTTGGACTAGATGACCTTTAGAGCTCCCTTCCAACCCAAGACATTCTATGATTCTGTGAAACAGAATAATACCTCTTTTTATCAGCTGTTCATGTTATTAATTGTAATAATTTTTACGAGACCATTTCATGGGAATTTTCTAGTTTAAAAATTTTGTTTACATTCAATTCTTTCAGCTATCATTTGTGAGTGATTGTGATATTTGTTTCTATTTATTATTTCTGTTAAAACTGTGCAGGTCACTAGCTGATATTGATGGAGATGGGCAGCTGAAAGCTGACGAGTTTGTGTTAGCCATGCACCTAACTGATATGGCCAAAGCTGGACAACCTCTACCACTAACTCTGCCTCTTGAACTGGTTCCACCTTCTTTCAGGTATATCACTCAAGGCAGTGAAACATAGAATATTTTCTGTGGAAGTGTTTTAAATTAAGGAAACAGCTGTGTTATTTCTCTGATAATGCTGGGGGCTTTTTACCCTCCAGGAGTGGAAAATATACTGAGAATATAAATGGAACTCTGCCATCTTACCTGCCTGTGCAAGAGGAGGAGCCACAGAAAAAGCAGCCAGGTAAAACGGGGTTCACAGTCTTAATATATAGAGCTGTTGTTGGAGGTGGAAACCGTAATAAAATCCCTAGGGAGCTTCATTCCAGGAGCTCGATCCCTTTTAACTTGGATGTTAGGAAGGTTGTTAAGTGGATGTAGCCAGCTTATTACATCTAACAGAACTGAGAAGGCAGAAATAGGGTCTATTTTTAGCTGTAGGAAAGGAAGAGTGTGCTGATTAATAATGTATTTTGGAAACAAAATCCATCACGGCCACACACTGCCATACTACTGCACATTTTTCTTCAGTTGAAAGTTCCTGCTATTACTTTTTTCTGGACATTTTGGAAACAAGAGGTTCCGAGGTAGTTTAATTCTCTGAAAACTAGATGCAGTTTGCACATAATGTAGATTTTGCTGTGTCTGCCTGGTGCTACCAGCAAAGATCTCTTACATGCACTTTGCAAGAGGTGACTTGCTGGGAGCTTAAACCATTCCTTTGTCTCTCTTTTTATCCTAAACTGCAGCAATTGAGCTTGGTCCTCTTCTGTTTTCCCCTGGTTTTACCTCCCGGAGCTCTTACAGGGAACACCCTGAAAAACTTCAGCTCTGTCTCTGTTAGTGTTTCTTGCACAGTGGAAAACCTTTCTAACAGAAGATAATCTTCTCCTAGCTTATAAAAGCTGTTCTTTTATGTTTCCTCTAAAACTCAAGTCATTTTTGTGGTCAGTCTTGAATTACAACTTTTTTTTTTTTTGCAATTGGAACAGACTTGGGAAAATCTAAAGGTATTTTTGAAAGGAAAAATAATACTTTAACAAATGCAAGATGCTTATATCATCCATGACCCAACAGCCTGAGCCTGCCTAAAAGAAAGAGTCTCTCTTGAGCAGCATAACCGAGGTATTTGTTTGAGAGTCGTGTTTTGCACAGGACAGAAATAACTGCCTTTCCTTGTTTTAGTGACATTTGAGGACAAAAGGAAAGCCAACTATGAGAGGGGAAACATGGAGCTGGAAAAACGCCGTCAGGTCCTGTTGGAGCAGCAGCAGAGAGAGGCTGAACGCAAGGCTCAGAAAGAGAGAGAAGAACGAGAGCGAAAAGAGAGGGAACGGCAGGAACAGGAACGGAAGAAACAGCTGGAACTGGAGAGGCAGCTGGAGAGACAGCGAGAGCTGGAAAGGCAAAGGGAAGAGGAACGGAGGAAAGAAATAGAAAGGCGGGAGGTTGTTTTCTTGAAATTATTTTTTAATGCTTTAAGGCATGTGTACATGCATAAAGTGTACCCTTGGCAGAGCATTCAGGGTTTGAGTGCTGCCTTTGGTTCTGCCACTTCACGTGGCAACTGGCAGGTTGTCTTGAAAGGAGCATCACTTCTGGCTGAAAACATTGTCTCTGTTAGAAATTCAACAAGCGTTGATATAGGTCGAAGATTTCCAGGTGCTTCATAGGACAGATGAGATTTTCTTGGACAGATTTCTTGGTTTTATGCAAAAATCTATATACCAACCAAGATTGTACTGAATTCATAGCTGATAACTTTTTCACAACTGAGCTTGAGACAAATTTGCTTCTACTTGGTGTCTCAACACATGTAGAAGGCTTGCATATTTTTGTAGTTCTGTGAAATATTCAAAGGAGGTCATGAGGAATTATCTGTTAATGTGCTTATTTGTGGGCAGTATTCTTAGATAAACAGACTTCCTGTCTGAATTATGTAGCTTTACTTCAGAGTTAGGAGCATGACATGAAGAATCTTACAGGATTGGTCCATTCCTTGATGCTGAAGTACATAAGAGCACTTTACAAAAAGACAGTATGAGGTATTGCTGTTATGCTAGTTAGAAACAGAGCACATTATATTAAATCATGATCTCAGAGTTCTGCATTTCCATTGTCATTTAAGGTAATGTAACTTTTCTGCAGGCAGCAAAGCAAGAGCTCGAGCGCCAGCGACGACTGGAATGGGAGAGGATTCGTCGCCAAGAACTTCTTAATCAACGTAACAGGGAACAAGAAGAAATTGTAAAGTTGACCTCTAAAAAGAAGAGCCTTAATCTCGAGTTAGAAGCTCTGGTAAGACAGAAATTTCACTACACGTATTGAGATGCAGTATTTTAAAGCATGCAAATCTTAGAATCTACCTTAATTGTCCAGCGGGAGTTTCACCCTGCTTTGCATGAGCAATCTGAAGCAGATATTTTGTGTTCTTTTAAAGAGTTGATCATGTAACTGATTGCTCACAGGTTTAGTGAAGATGTGCTACGTGCTGTGTGTGATGTAATTTCTCTTTGTTTTCCTTCCAGACGGACAGACACCAGCAAATCTCAGGCAGATTGCAAGATATTCGAAGCAAAAACCAAATTCAGAAAACTGAGCTGGAGGCATTAGATAAGAAATATGACCAAGGAATTATGGAGGTCAAGCAACTACAACAACAGCTTCAGGTATGTGACTTCCTGTTAAGCTTGCAGCTTTTTTACTTCTGTATTTCTGTCAATAATTCATGCTGATAGGGAGGAACAGTGAATGGGTTGGATTATAGTGGAGACAGGAAATCAGCAAGGCCATCAACACTACATATGTTTTAGTTTTATTTGTGGTATTAAAGAAATTATTGAATGCCCTACAGCAAGATGATAGTTGAAAGAGGACAGTAGTCAACACCTCAGCTGTTCTTATGTGAAACAGTAATAGTGACTTATCTTTAATTATGAATTCTTTTGTGGCTCCAGACTCAGTTTTTATGAGGAATGTTTTTCTGTAAGCCTTTGGCCTGAATTAAACCCTGCTGCTTTTTTTTTCTCAATTTGAATAGCAAGGCATGAATTACTTCAAATCAGTTGACTGCTAGAAATCATCCTCTACTATATTTTTGTGTAATGCTCCCGCATATCAGGACATCTCTTTTCATGTTCCATTGTGTCATAGGAAGTTACCATTTTATATTAGGCTTGGGGCAGTCAACTTAAACACTCTCATCAGAATATTCACACTTTTACCTTGTCTGGGGTTTTTTTTCAGGATTTTTTTCTGCTTGTATTAATGTTTTTGGATCAAAATAATTACATTTTAATAGTATTTATAGAGAGTGTAGAAGTAATTTTTGCTTCTACTCCATAATGATAACTTTCACCCATGTTATGTTTGAAAATTCACCCATTTTTACTTATTGATTGACAAACAATTTAAAAAATTTGCTATGTTCTCTTCAATATCTACAGGAATATCAGAATAAACTAATCTGTTTAGTTCCTGAAAGACAATTGTTAAGTGAAAGAATTAAAAACGGTCAACTTGAAAACACTCAGAGTAAGTGCCTGCAAATGAATTCTCTTTGGTGTGTGTTGCTCTCTTGTTCATCACTTGTAAAAAAGGCTGAGGGATACAGGGGTGTTAATATCACCTTCACTTTCCTTTTTTTTTTCAGTTACTACCATCTTAGCATCATTGTTTCTGCATTCCATTATTTCCTTTAGGTTCTAAATAAGGGGAAAATAAACACATTTTTGCAAGAATACACAGATTTTGCTTGATACTTTATTTACACAGACTATGCAGTCCCCATATACTATTATATCTTGTCTTTTTTTGGTAGTGTAAACTCATGGGAGTTAATTTATGTAAATTTTAGACTGGTCTTTACATGACATCACACCACACTAGAACTCCCTGTGTAGAAAAGCCTGCTATGAGTTGGTCTGATATTAAAAAAACCAACTTGCCAATTATTCTGTATCTATTACATTTAATGCCTGTGTGTCTCAGGTGTTGGGGCCATTTCTTCTTTCTGCTGTGTAAGAACAGAAAGGTAAATCAAGGAAATTTTGTGAGGAAAGAGGTTGGGAACATATGTATATTAGGAAAATGATAAAATAATTAGTGGAAAAAAAAATCCTTGTAAAATTGCTTGTCTTATGCAGATACAGGAATCAGTTCCGTGCACAAGAAGTCCCTTGAAAAGGAAGAAATATGCCAAAGACTTAGGGAACAACTAGATGCCCTGGAGAAAGAAACTGCTTCTAAACTTGCTGAAATGGATGCATTCAACAGCCAGCTTAAGGTACATGCAGTCTTTGAATACCTTGTCTTCCACCAGTAAGCAGCATCTTTATTTCTCCATCCAGTCAAAAATGGTAGCACTTCTACCAGGCTTCCAAAAGGCTTTCCCCAAGTTCTAATGTCAAATAAGAATTACTGACATTCTTGGAGTAAGTAATCTAAGAGAAATGCACTTAAAACTATTGTTAATGCAATAAAACATGAATCTCTTGCTAATCAACGCTTTGCATGAATCAACTGTTGCTCTGTCTCAACTTTTACCTTTTAGAATCCATTTTGATTTAGAATTGAGGTTTCTCAGGCTCTTACAATTTCTCTTGTTATGGTACTAAGGTTATACTGCTACATGTTTTTAATTGTGGACTGAATATTTAACTTATTTGAAAGAAATACAAGGCTTCATAATACATTGTACAAGATCTGGTAGCAGACTTTGATACTGTCCTACAAGTAATTGTGGGCCACTTATTTATGTAGAAGTTAAGAAATACTGACCACTATCATAGAATTAGAGAATGATAGAATGGTTTGAATGGGAAATGACCTTAAAGATCATCTAGTTCCAGCCTCTCTGCATGGGTGGGGACACCTCCCACACCTCCCAGGTGTGTTCAGGGCCCCATCCAACCTGGTCTGGAACATTTTTATTTCAAAGGCTACTCTTGACTTGCCTAAAAATGCATGCAGCTCTCAGGCAGGGTGACATGCATCCACTTAACTTGAGTTACCAGCTTACTCCCTACTGGCACTGATATGAACTTTATTATTCTTAAGTAATGGATTTATGCTGTGCCAGTGTAATGGCTCTGCAGTCTCCAGTACAAAGAACACAAAGGAAAATATGTAAATGTTTAATAAGAGTTTATTTTCTTTTTTTTTTTTTTCAATGGCTACATATAACATGCAGTTTTGGTTACTTGTTTGTTGCATGGCTTGCTGTGTTCTGTGGCTGCATCTACCATTTAGTCTTCCCTAAAATATGTTTTTAAAAATACAGTGCAAAGATTAATTGGCTTTTTATCTGCCTTATCTTACAGTGTGAGAATATGGATGATTCTGTTCTTCAGTGCCTTTTGTCTCTGCTAAGCTGTCTCAACAACCTCTTCCTCTTACTTAAGGTTATTTTCTAATCTTTGGCTCTTTTGGTTTTTAATTATTTTGCAATTTTTCTCTGCTTACCCTTTCTGTTTGGATGTACAATAAACTTCCCTAAAAGAAAATCAATTCCTTCTGCTAGCTTTTCCTTCCTTTAAAAGACTTAAAATTTTCTTACCTGCTTATAAAGCTGAACTGCAAAATACTGATAGCCATTTTATGTATTAACAGGCTATGTTCACTCAGTTGTTTTTTCTGGAGATTTTTCATTTTTAGTTTCAGTAACAGCAAGCAAAAGTCTTAGATGAAACAGTGTCTTTTCCTACCTTTCCTTCTTTTGCTTTCTACCTGTCTCACAATGCCTGTATCCCTACATCTTAAGCTGTGAGTCAGGTTAATGCATTCTTTGAGTTTAAGAATCTAGAAATAGCATCAAATACACAGAATATGACATTATGAGATGGCAAATGCAATGCTATTAAGCTTCCAGATTAACCCAGTACTAAGACTTGCTGGTTTTCCTCAACACTACTTTTATCTGCTGGGGTCAAAAATCCAACTTAGATATTTTTTTCCTCATAAATTATTCTCAGAATTATTTCACTGACCTTTAAATCAAAGATACAAGAGTTTTTATAATGCAGCTTTGTTTCCATAGTGATCCTCAATTTCTATGCAAAATGAGAAGAGAAAGTATTTTCAGCTGAATATGTTTTGGGGAAAATAGTAGTCAATTGTTTGGTTTAGCTTGTTGCTACAGAAACTTTCACTTAAACAGAAATCTGGTTATGTTGCCCTTTACATATAAATAGCACAGTATCTCTTAGGCAGAATTCTTATTGGTAGAGGCACATACTGTAGTGGGAACAGATCATTCTTAAGGGCTTTGTTTGCATTGATGAGATCAGATATGAAAGGCCAGAGGATACCTGTTGCTTTGTCCAGTCTGTGTCAATAGGATTCCGAAGAAAAAATAATGTAGTATCTTACAGATATTTTGTGACTTGATAAAGTACAATTTCAAAGAAATTCTGTTGCTGATTTTTTTTTCTTCTGTAAATTTAATTATCCAAAAGATTCACGCTCATTTTCTGCTGTGGAAACGTTTGTTATCAGAGGGAGATGGAATAAGGGTGGAAGGATGTGTGTGAAAGACAAAAGTTCATAAATACAGGAAAACTCCAGTCTGAGTTAGTGTCTTTAGGCTATTGCTTCCCCCAGGAGTAAGCTTGCTGGATGTTTGTCTGAAGTATTTCTGATTTAAATGTGGGACTGGTGATTCAGACAGCATTGCAAAGGTGAACACCTTACTGAAGGGATGGATCCTGGGTTTATGGTATTCTGTTGACCTTCAGTTGGTCTGCCTCCTCAGCAGATGTGTCCTGGAGTTATTTAAAAGATGCTTCATTGCCTTCTGTGTCCTTAGATAACGTTGTATTCAAACACTCAATTTTACATTTTCTCCTCTGTTGCATTTGCCATTTCCAGCAGGTGTGTGACTGGAAGGGCTCTTTGAAAGCCGAAGTTACATCAAAGGCTTTGCAAAGCTGCCAGCTGCTTTTATACTTCTATTGATTTGACTTTCTTTACAGTGACCTCCAAGGACTATTAGTAACTTAATATCACTTTGTCCATTTTTACTAAAACTTGGTCCACAAAGCATAAAAATGCCTGGATGTTTTTTTCAGAAGATTGGCTTTATTCCTTTTGATGTACTTTGTTGTCTTTCCTCATTAGGACCTGCGAGAAAGTTACAGCACACAGCAGTTGGCCTTGGAGCAGCTCCACAGGATTAAACAGGACAAAGTAAGAGAGGTAGAAAGAAGAAGAGCTGAACTTGCACAGAAAAAGCGACTGGAAGATGAGGCTGCAAGGTACTATGTGTATCAGCATTGCAGTTTTTAAAACAAACAGATGTTGTGGTGATGTGAAGACACTGACTGTAATAAGCAGAAGGTCTAATCAGTAAAAATACCTCCTAGTGAGTTGCCTTAGAGAAAATGTTTTATATGGAGTACCACTGATATAAGATGGTTTGAATTTCCTCTTTCCAATCTGTTTTTATCTTAATAAAAAATAAACAACCAAAACAAAACCAGCCTTATAATGCAGATAAACCAAGTAGTGACTTTTGCTAGTAAGAGTGTAGCTCCTTTAATAAGTAATATAATACTTTATATTTCCTGCCATTTTTTGCTGACCTTCAAAAAATCTGACCTATTGCCCTAAAAGCACTTCAGACTGAGTAGGAACTATATTTTTTGTTCAGTCACTTTTTGCTCATCAGGGTGTAGGTGAACAGGAATGCTCATGGAGGCACAGCACAAGCAAACACGTGGCAGTGTTTCTGTACCAAGATTTTTATTCCATTTCTTACTTAGACATGAAATACCCTGGCACTCATGTTAAGGTAAAGCGTGATTGCCTGTGAAAGAACTTGTTGCCCAGAGAGAAAAGGAGTTTGATCTGCCCTAGTTTTTTTGGTCCTGCTCTGGCAGGGGGGTTGGACTTGATGATCTTCAGAGGTCCCTTCCAACCCCTCATATTCTGTGATTCTGTGATCATAGACCCAATTGAGCTTGAAAGTCCATTCAGTTACTCTGTGAACCCCATCTCATTCATTCTTATCTGAATGTTCTCCCATTTTTGTCTCAGAAAAGCAAAACGGGAGAAGGAAAACCGATGGCAGGAAAACATCCGAAGGGAAGAGGAAGAGAAAAAGAAGCGACTGGAGGAAGAACGAATGGAGGAAAAAGTCCAAGAAAAGCTGAAAGCTGAAGAAGCATTTGCTCTGATGAGAGAAAGTGAGAATAAACAGCTCCGTACAGAGGAGGAGAAGAATAGGCAAGCCATGATCTTGAAGGAAGCAGAACAGCAAAGGCAAAGGCAACTGGAAGAAGACAGAAGAAGGCAAGAACAAATTGCAAAAGAAGCTGAGGAGAGGCGTAAGCAGAACGAGGAGATGAGGAAGAGAAAAGAAGTGACCAACTCTCAAGAGGTGGAGAAACGCACTTCTAAATTAAACATAAATGAGAAATTTGCAGATCTGTTGAAAGCAACAGAGGGGAAAAGCCTTAAACCACCCTGGAAAAATGAAGGTAATCTTAGTCTGTTAGAGTTTTGCTTTAATGGTTCTTATTTTCCTTTTTCTTTTTTAAGTTTATGTTGTTTGCTTCTTTAGAAATATTACTGCTAATGTGACACTATGGCAGGCTTCTTGTCTAAAATATTATTGCAAAACCTCAGCAATGTTCTGTGTCTTAAGTAAGGTATAAATCATCCTTTTAACTTAGGTTACTTTTACGAGTTTTCAGTACCTATAATCCAGGTGACAAATCTTCCAGTGACCCTGACCAACAAATCACAGGTGCTGATGACAGTAATATTTTAGCTTTTTCCTAAGGGCTGCACTTTCTGTCATTAAAGCAAAATGCTAATATGGAGTTTTGTTCAGTTCTGAGTGGATGGGCACATAATACTCAGTGAGATGATTTATTAACATTGAAATTGAGTTTATTTCTGCATAACTTAGTGCCTCTTATTAAAAACCAAAAAGTTGAAGTAAACCTAACTATCTGCGGGACTTTGAAAAGTACTGGTTTAACAATATTTTTGCCAAAGGCAGTTTTGATCAGTTCCATTCTTCCTAATTTCTTGTCAGTTGTTATTAGCCACTTTTACCACTGACTTCAGCAAGAACCAGATTAGAACAGTGCTGTATTTGTACACCTCAGCTCTACTTTGTAAAACATTCGCTGTTAGCCACATCAGGCACAGACCTGGAGAACACAGATATGAAGAAAACAGAAATTGTGGTGTTTTAGATTTCCAAGTAAAATCTTTCCACCTGCTGCTGAACACTTGACAGTGATATGTTTTCAACTTGGACAATTAGAATTGGGTTAAACAAGACTTAGCCAGAGCGATTTGACAAGTTGTCATTTCTTTGCTTCAGAAGACAATGTGTTTAATTACCTGTGTTCTGTTTACTATGATTAGCAAGTTAAACTCTTGCATTGTATGGGTTCTTATCAGCCTGCCATAGCTAGTGATCTCCTTTGGTATTTGCATAATGTCTTTGGAGCAACAACAGTTCTCTTACATCCCTACCTGTTATTTAGAATGGTGGGGCTCCAGCTAAGTGCCTGTCTTTCAGCTGCATCAAAATGGTAAGTAGTTTTCTTACCCTTTCAGGCAATGCAGTTGGTGTCTCAGAGCCTAGGAGTTCAGTTGCCTTGGTAAATTACAGAGCATTATATCCATTTGAAGCAAGAAATCACGATGAGATGAGCTTTAATACTGGGGATATAATTCAGGTAAGATTTTCCTTTGACATATAACCTGTAAAAACCCAACCCCACTTCCCCAGCCTTGAGACACACAAAGATCTGAAGTGTCAAAAGCATTATTTTGATATATTTTCAGATTTACTCAAAATTTAAATTTGCATTTTTGTTTGGTTATTTTTTAACAGGTGAAAGTTAGGATTAGTTCATCTAAAATCTTTATTTGGATCTTATCCATCCTAGAGGTGTTGAGAATCTGTTTAGAATGACAATAGTCAAGTCTAAGCATAAACTTTCTGAAATTAGTTTATCAGGAATGATGTAGTTGCTGCAGTTTGTTGCACATGTGCAGGTTGGCTGTTAAGTGTCTACTTGAAATACAAGTGTAGAAAATAGAGATATGAATAGCTGCATAAAATTACAAAATTATTAGTAGCATTTCAATTCAAGTTAAACACACTAGTTATTTAACAAGTAGATATGAAAGGTTCTTCTGAATCTTCACACTGCTTTCTAATGTGTTGTTAACAGACTTCTGCCTCCTTTTGGGTGTTTTTTTATAAATGCTCCCTCAGGCAGGCGAGCCTATATCTATAGTAGTTTATTCTTTGTCCATTCTTGTAGCACTTTTCTGGATTTAGCTGCATATACTGTCTGTGCTATTAGAGCAGGACCATGAGATTGGCAAATCTTCTGGCCTCTCAGCTGAAACCTGTGTTACTCTGTGTAATACCACTTTTGAAAGCATATGCATTCAGGTGGACTTGTGAAAATTGATTTACAACTGTGGTAATAGAATTACTAAATTTGTATTTAATATATAAGTGAATATGGTTCCTCCTCATGCAGACTAAAAGCAATAAGGGACAAGTTACAAAGCAGTGTGGTACAGTATATTAAACCACCAAAGTATTAGCCTTCAGTTTAGCAGTGTTAAATGATTTATTTGCATTGTCACACCAATGAAGCATGGAAGAGGGAACAAGGGAAACAGGTTTTGTTTTGACTTTCTTCTCTGATATAAATAACTGTGTCATTTAACTACTGATAACTTATTTTAGAAAGAGGCTCACAGCCACCTCCTCCTCTTACACCCCAAACCTCAACTAAGTTACCTAGCTGATAGTGTGTGATGCACTGCTAATTTGTAGTTAATTTTGATGAATGTGCTAATTTGCAGCATAATGGAGGCTTCAACCTTACTTGATTGTATAGGAAATAACCGATTTTTGGGGCAGGTTTTGGAGGCAGTCAGATGACACAGTTAATTCTGTCTGTAAGCAGAACTGCAGCAATTGTTGTCATGCCTGGCGAGGCTCCCCAGCTGCTGCCTCAGGACTGTGCATTTGGCAAAACACATGCACTGTAATTGTTGGAAACCCAGAGTGGCTCCAAGTACAGTACATGATCCCCCGTGTGCATGTTCAGGGCCCATTTGAAGGGAAATAATGTTTTTAAAGCCTGTCTCTACTGGGGTCCAAAAACAGTTGCATCGTCACCCTGTTTTTTGAACGAGGCAAAATCAGCTGAATTTTGAAAGGGAAGCAAAGGAAAATGTTGATCTTTGTATGAGTGCTGCTCACACTGTTCAGTTGAGAGTGCCCAGCAGGTGCTGACACACTAGATACCCTGTTTCACTCTGCTAATTGTTTTCTTTGTCTTTATCCTCCCATCCATAGGTTGATGAAAAAACGGCAGGAGAGCCTGGCTGGCTTTATGGGAGTTTTCAAGGACAGTTTGGTTGGTTTCCATGCAATTATGTAGAAAAATTACCAGATGGAGAAAAATCTTTATCTCCTAAGAAAGCCTTACTTCCCCCTACGGTGTCATTATCTACTACCTCAGCTGCTTCAGAGTGAGTTTTTGTTATGTTTGTCTTAAAATTGCTTTTTCTAAATTTAGCTAATGGTCTACAACACACATCATGTGCTGTATAGATTCATTTGGTGTTTCTTTTTAAAATGCAAATGCAGAAAACTTATTGAAAAACCTATGTGAAAGCCTTCATTTGGAAAGTTGAAGTATTTGATAGTCTACTTGGCATTGCAGAGAGTGTCTGTTTTCTCGATGCTATACACACATGCAAAAAAAAAAGTGATTCTATTTAAATAGAAACTGTTATATGTTAAATATGCCTGTTTTCAATTTGCAGACCACTTTCACCAGGTAAATCTGCAGAAGAATCTGATTACCAAAACATAGCTTTTTCTAGCCTGAATGTTAATACAGCATGGCAACAGAAATCAGCTTTTACTCGCACTGTGTCCCCTGGATCTGTTTCACCCATTCATGGACAGGTATATTGTGTGAGCGTGGAGAACTTGTTGTGTTTTAGATTCATGTTAATGAAACTGATCTAAAGAAAACCCAAACCAAACCAGAACTCTAATACTGAGTGCTCTAAACAGACTAGAGGATAAAGAATCTAGTCTGGATGTTCCACTAGTGTGCATTGACGTAATTCCATATGTTTCCAGGGACTACTCAGCAAGAAGACTCATGCAGGCTGTTTCATAATTCTAAAATAATTTTCACCTGTAATTAGACATACAAGACATTTCTAAGAAATAAGAAGCAGAGTTGAGAGATTGTTCCTCAATGAACAGCTTGCATACATCAATGTTAAAATTAATACTTAGCCATCACTCAGGAATGAAGTTGCTTAAACTTCACTAGAAGAGACATCAATGTTTTTGTTTATCTTTAACATATGCACGAGTTTGGGGTTGTGTGGTCAATCATCATCTCCACTTCTGTCTTTACAGGGACAGCCTGTTGAGAACTTAAAAGCACAAGCACTTTGCTCTTGGACTGCAAAAAAAGATAACCACTTGAATTTTTCAAAGAATGATATCATTACTGTCCTGGAGCAGCAGGAAAACTGGTGGTTTGGGGAGGTACATGGAGGAAGGGGTTGGTTTCCAAAGTCGTATGTAAAACTCTTACCTGGGAGTGAAATGAAGAAAGAGGAGTAAGTGCTGCTTTTTTTTGTTGTTTTATTTAACAGCTTACAAGAAGAGGTGGTTTAGAGTGCAAAATTCTTGCAGTGCTTTAAAGGGCAGGATATAAATCCCATTTACAATTGACACCATGCTGTTTCAGGCTCTCGTTATTTCATTCTGGCAAGCCAAGTGATGTTGGGCTCACTACTGTGTAAACAGACAGTCTTCCAAGGCTGAGTGCTTAAAAAACTCAGTGGTGTTTGATTATTCATCGAGTGCCAGACTTTGTTTTGGTTCATTACTGAGTCGGCTCTCCTGCAGTGGAGTTGTGTTCTGCCTCTGAAGGTGCCAGTTTCTAAGGGACCTACAAATAATTGGAAGCTCCTAAGGCACAGCGTGTGCAGAAACAGTGTATTTTCCTTATTTGAAAAGATCATTATGTCTGTTCTGATGCTGTTCAGGTAATAATTCAAAGCCCGGTCACTGCTGGGATGGCTGCACCACTGTGTGTGAATTGCTCTTTTCATGCAGTATGATAAAAGTTCTTAGAAATTCTCCAGAATGAGAGAGTTCAGACAAATCTTTAATTTGTACCTTCCTTTGCATAGCATAATTTGCTAATATATCTTATTGTCTTTTGCCACATTACTTTTTTTAATTGATGTGCTTTTGGATGCCATTCATATCTTAAATATCAGTAATACCTGTCACTATTTGACAGTCAGGGAAGTCTTTGCAATTAATTCAGAGGCAATACCAACTTTGACATAACCAAAGTGAGCTTAATCTCATCCTAATAAAGTGATTTGTTCTTGATCAGCCTTTTAGCTACTCAAAACATTCTTTTTTCTTTCTGCAGACCAGAAGCTATTTATGCAGCTGTAAACAAAAAGCCTAATACACAGTCTTACACAGCAGCAGAGGGTAAGACAGCATGAAATATGTAATTTGATGTGGTTTATGCTTTTGTTTTTAACTCTTTTGCTTGAGCATTAGTGGTTTTTTTCAGAAAATGTAAGTATCTCATACCCATAGGCCAAGTTCTCTTCCTGCTCTTCTCCATTGCATTATGCTCTACCGTAGATACATGAGTCTAATGAGTGTCAATCATTGTCTTTTAATCAGTAGGGAGTAAATAAAATAAATATTACTGGAGAAAAATTTGTGGCAAGCACTTGCTAAGCCTCTTAATTTAGCATATTTCTGTGCTTCCACACTTATATTTTAATTCCACTTGTGTTTTTAATTTTTGCTGTGTTAATCAGGTAAGAATAGGTTTAATCAGGTTTAGGTGTAGAATATCCATGCTTGCTGTGAAACAACAGAGGTAAGATGAGTTTCCAAGCTGTGGTCTACAGACTTTTGCTGATCTGCAGGATGATCACAGGGCAGTAACTCCCTGTGCCAAATTCCTCTATCTGTACAAAATTGTGTACCCATAATTCAGAGCTGTAAGCTTGGGGGGAGATGTGATTGCAACCAAGCAAGTAGGTAGATTGATTTGCAGATTTGTGAAGACATGATCCGTGTTATGAGCTCACTGATTAACTCTGATATCAAACATACCTTTACTTGCATCTGAGGTATTTTTACCCTCCTGTCTGAAACTGTTGTCTCCTTCTTTCCATGTGCTGTTTGCACAGAGTATGTTGCACTCTATTCATATTCAAGCTCTGAGCCTGGTGACTTGACTTTCACGGAAGGTGAGGAAATCCTAGTGACCCAAAAGGAAGGGGAATGGTGGACTGGGAGCATTGATGGCAGAACTGGAATCTTCCCCTCCAATTATGTCAGACCAAAGGATCAAGAAGTGAGTTCATATTGTGAACATTAATGAACGATGCTTTCTCCCAGTTCCCTTGTATTATTGGTATTGATATCTAGCCCTTGGGTTGTGATTTTAAGCAGAGGTCCATGTCCTTGACAGAAGAGAAAAGCATATGTAGCCTGAGTGCTAAATCAATGCTCTAGCCACAGTGTCACACTGTCTTTCTCCCCATACAGGATGGTATTTTGTTAAATACAGGCTCAAAATTAAAATGTCCACATGCTTTTCTGTGCATATGCTTGAAGCTGATGTAAAATCTGCTGGCTTTATTGCACATTAACAAATGATTGTTGTGTCTTTGTAGGTTTCTAGTAATGCTGGCAAAACTGGAACAATAAATAAGAAACCTGGTAAGTGTGTGACAACTTTTGAACTTTTGGGACTGCTTCTTAAGTGACTGTGAGTGTTTAGGTTCATTGCAGTGTTTTAATGCTGGCTACTGTGCTTAGCTGCAAGATACATACCAGAATATGTCTGTGGGTATAGCTCTTTCTGTAATGAAAAAATAACAAATGCAACTAATATGTTATCTTTTCAGAAATTGCTCAGGTTACTACTGCTTATGCTGCATCAGGAACTGAACAGCTCAGTCTTGCTCCAGGACAGCTAATACTTATTCTGAAGAAAAATGCTAGTGGATGGTGGCAAGGAGAGTTGCAGGTAGTTACTGAAGGAGAAATAATAATTGTGACTTCATGAATGGCCAGGAGGTGATCTTGGGTTTAATTTGATAAAACTACTAAGTATAATATTTTAAAAGCTGAGTAGAAAGTTATTTTTATCTTGTGTACTTATCTTGGGGCAAAAATATTTTAATTCAGTCTTGGGTTGCTGGAGTTTTTTGTGTTTGTTTGTTTTGGTTGGGGAGGTTTGGTCATGGAAAATGGTAAAACTGTCAATTAACATGCATGGGAGGAGGAAGAAGGATGTTGGCAGTTAGTAAATGGGTTAGGATTTAATAGGCAAAACATAAAATTGTAAAATTACTCTAAGGAAAGAACAGGAATTATTGGAAATTGGAGTTGGAAGCTAGTTTATTGTAAAGGGTGATGTTCCCACTTTTCTCCTTCCCCACCTAGTGATGAATTTATAGTCCCAAGGGTTGAAGGTCCTGTTACATGGCATTCCTCTTAAATCATATTTAACATTTTTACTTTTGGAGCTTCATGGATCTTGTCAATAATAGCCTTCATCTTTGCAACCAATGCAAAAAGTTATATCATGACCTTATGTCTGTCTTACCCTTTTCTTTAGCTGAATTTTAGCTGACTCTGCAGAGTTAGCCTGAATTTAAACACGTTGCTTCCAGTACTGAATGCTCTTTTCAATACTGGGATTGAACAGCACAATAGAAAGTTACATCCTCTTAATATTGTTTAATTGGCCTTTCCCAAGTTATTCTGCAGCTGCACACACTCTGTTCTGAGTAAATACTCTTGTTAACATCTATCTTTCCTCTCCAACAGTTAGCACAGGACTGATGTAACTATTCAGCATCTGTTTTTAAAACCAGCCTGTTTTACAGATGCAGGAAGAGAGATCACAATGAGGAAGCTGAAAAATTGCTGCACTGAGTTTCTTGGAATTAATAATAGTGGAGAATTTACCCAAAGTGTGTGCAAAAAATAAATACAGATAACAATGAATAGTTGGTATTTTAAGAAAAGTGCTGATTCAGGAAGAAGCCATACAGAAGTAGAAAAAAAAAAATGGAAGTGAGGGAAGGGAAACTGTGAAACTCTGAATTCTTGCTAGTTTGAAATTGTATTTTTTTGTAGTAGAGCTCACTCACAGTTAGGGGTTTCTAAAATCTATCTTAACTTTTACATGTAGACTTTTTGGTGTACTCTGAAGTGTGTTTGTTCTTTCACTGTGCACAGAGCTCATCTTACCCAGGGGACTGAAAAAGCAAAGAATAAAAAATGAGGAAAATCTTTTTAAACTCTCACACTGTACTCGGTGGGAAGTGTTATCAAATACCTAGGTCAAGATACCTCTATTCTGGACATCTCATCAGAGACTCCTGATAAGAGGCATGAGTGGAGTGTTTGTAGGGTGAAATTTCAGCCCTACAATTAAATTGTGCTCTGAAATAAGTAGTTGCAGTTGAAAATTTTGGATTAACATATTTGCCAGAGCACATAAGGGTGCAGCTTTATTTTAGTTGGGTTGTTTTACCCTTTAGCCAGATTTTTTCCTCTTGAGATCTATTCAGTTTTTAGTTGGTGTTTGGAATCCTGACTTTTTTTCTTTTGTTGGCAAAACTGTGTTGCCTTTTTTTCTGGTCTATAGACTTTTTTTTTTTTCTTAATTGTGTAATAACCATTTTAAACACTTGCAGGCAAGAGGGAAAAAGAGACAGAAAGGATGGTTCCCTGCCAGCCATGTGAAATTGCTGGGTCCAAGCAGTGAAAGAACCACATCTGCTGCTCCCTCAGGTGAAAGAAAAATTCCTTGATATTTCATTTAGAGGATTTATGTAACTGCTTCAATTGTTCAGATACTGGTCTAAATGACATAACTTTTAATATTACGTTATTATGTAAACCCCTAGTCAGAATCTGGGTCTTTTGACAGACATGTCCATTCAGCCTTTAACCAAGAAAGGTAAATTCCACAATTTATTAATCAAAACAGTTCTTCAGAGGATCCCTCCCTAGCATATACTGTCCTCTACATATCATACAACAGAAAGTCTCAGTCCTAGAAGCATGTTTATATCTGGAAATCTGTGAGGATCAGCAGTCCAGCTTCTGTGGCAAGAGCTTTTTTAATTTTGCTGAATTCACAGAAGACCCACACTCTTCTCATTTGGAAACCCCATGTTTCCAAATGCTAGGAAAATCTTACAGAAAACTAGCAGTCATTGACAAACACCTTGGAATTACATGCATTGCTCCTGACAAGGAGCATCAAATTTCCACTAGATTTTTCCATTTGAAATGGCTGGGTACACATGAGGTTATTTCACAGAAGATGAGCTTAAGTTGTGCTTTTCTCCAAAAGTACAGTTTGCTCATACAACAGCTTGCTGGGTATTACTGGGCAAAACTTCACTTTGAGTAAACCAGCAGGTGACAATTAGCCAGCACACATTTCCTCTTACTTTATCATGTTTTTCTCACAGTTACCAGCTACAAGATAATCAAATTCACTTTGTTTTCTGAGCCAGTAAAAGAGATAGAAGCACACTTGATAATCAAATGTTTGGAAGGTCAATAGTTACTATACTAACTGAATGTATTTTCTGTGTAAGAAGGTAAATACATGATGTGGAAATAAAGATTTCTGTCTGGCCCAATTAAAAAACAAAAGTAAAAGAAAAGGGAGGACAGTCCCATATCAAGATTAGATCATGTGACATTTTTCTTATGTGACAGTGTATGTGAAATTGTTGTTTCTTTCCTGTGGTTGTGTAAAACAGTCAACAAAGAGTCTGAATGCTTGTGTAAGTGTTCTGCTGTGCTTGTTTATTCTTCCCAGTGTGCCAGGTGATAGCCATGTACGATTACCTGGCCAACAATGAGGATGAGCTCAGTTTCTCCAAGGGGCAGCTTATCAATGTCTTGAACAAAGATGATGCTGACTGGTGGCAAGGAGAAATCGGAGGTGTCACAGGTCTCTTCCCCTCCAATTATGTGAAGATGACCACGGATTCTGATCCAAGTCAGCAGTGTAAGCCACTTTTTGTTTGTTACTAATTTTGTTACATTATTTCAAAGGTATGTTTTCTGTTCTTCTGAACTGGAATTCAAGAGTTCCAGGCATCAGCTCAATTCATTGGGGCTTTAAATACTCTTTTCTTTGAATACTTTACTATAGTACTAAGTACTTCAAATACGTTTCAGTTTAACCTACAAAGAGCCAGCATGTTACCAGCCACATCATGTGTAACAGTAAGAGTGCTAGCTCTTATTCTTTGGTGAGCTAAAAATACTAGATTTAGTAGATGTTCCCCTGTCATTTAAGATGCTGATGTTTGATGGCTAACACAGTCTGGGACTCAGTGCAGGCATACTATGCTCAAATTTAGAACTAGCTTGAGTCTAGGAAGTACAAAAAAAGTGACTGTTGTAAGTTAAAGATGATTACACTTAAACTATTTCTCAAATCAGTAAAAACAACCACAGGTTAGGAAGAAGGTTCTGGCATTGGCAGGTCATCTAGCCTATGGTAAATACATGAATCCTAGCCCCTAATGATCCTGCTTTCATCCAGTTCTGAGAAACAAGACCTATATCAAAACATACATTAAGCTGAAAAGCAGCAGCAGCAGACTGGGAACTGAATGCTGGAATATATACCTGATGGTCAAAAATTTCTCTGCCTTTTTTGCATATAAACACAGTAAAGGTTTCTGGTCCATTGACACACACACTCACCAGGTTTTTTGTGGCCTCTCTCCCCAGAGAAAATTACCACCACTTCTGCTCCCTCTACTTCTCATCCTGGGGCACTGTGATTAAACCAGCTTTTATATCAACCCCTGATACCCATGATGTTTGGGAACACATCTTAATGTAAAAGTTGCTCCTTTTACAAAACTAGTCTTTCCCCTTCACTTGTTTTCTTCCCTAGGCATCATTTGTAGGTTCCTTAGTACAAAGACACACATCCAGAAGTCAGGTTGCCTCTTACTTGCCTATAGCTAGACTGTAAGGCCAGTGTGCACTCCAGCTGGGATCAACATTGTTGCTTTGTTTCAGAAGAATTCAGAAACCTGGTAATGAGGGTACAGCTTGGATTGAAGAGCTGAAATATTTACCCTGGGTGGCTTTTCATGGTACCTGGACAAATTACACTATTCACCCTTCTGGTGTTCTTTTAAGCTAAATTACATCTGATACGAGATTTTTAGTAACCCATTCACTATTTTATTTTAAATAATTGTTTTTTAAATGTCTCTGGCCAATGTGGCTGTGATGTCAAAATCTTGCATTTAGCTTGAACCTAACATTCTTTCAATTACACATCTCTAAATCATTAAAATGATGCCTTGAGTGTTGGGGATTTTATTTACATAGAGATAAAAGTCTCAGTTTTGACAAAGTAGCATAGCTAAATCCAGATGGGCTAAAAAACAACAGAAACTAACAAAAACACTAAAACCTCAGCCTCTAGATCATGCCCTGAAGTTCCTCATCTACATGTTTCTTGAATACCTCCAAGGATGGTGACTTCACCACCAATTTAAATTCTCTGAGTATTTCAACTAAGCTAGCTTATATATAATCTTTGTGCTGGGCTTTGCCACACTTTTGTGATATAAAAACATTTGCTTCTGGAAACTTCAGGAAGAATCTTAAGTGCTTGAAGTCCAGGGCCTGCTCAAAAGCAGCACAGCTTTTTAGCTCAAGCACAGCATTGTGCAAATACTGTCACACAGACTTCAGCTGCTTTCATATGGTGTGAAGTCTGAGCTGGTAAGTTGTATTAGCAGTAAGCTGGTGCTGTACTATTCTTCTGAAACCAAAGAAATACTTTAAAATGTGCTGGTTGAACTTTCAAAGGATTTCCTTCAGTTATTGTTTGCTCTCATTTAAATATAATGCAGAACTATCCTAGTATTCTTGAGAAATTATTAGGGAATTGTCCCATAGAAATTTTGATGTGGCTAGGGACCAGCATGGAGATAGAACATCATTTTAAAAATACATTGTTATATTTTAAAGACTTCTTAATCTGAGTGTTGTAATGTTTCTGTTGAAGAAAAGCAGTTTCTCCCACTGTCTTCTCTAGACAATCAAGTGTAATGGTATTTGAAAGGGAGCAGGCAGATTTTATTTACTCTAATAGGTTTGAGCCTTAGGAAAATTCTGCTTTTCCCTAAATTTAAACTCTGTTGTGTGGCCCACCTTTATACCCAAGCATTGTACCCAGTCTTTCCTGGGCCTTGCTGGTTGTAGCTACAATGGCAGACTTCCCTGGTGAACTTAGGTCAGTCAGATGTTTCTTCTCTTAGGCTGCTGAAATAGCTCTCTGGGCCAAATAGGCTGTGCTGACAAGCTCACTTTTCCTGTTGGTGTAGCTGCACATCCTGGCACAGGGTCCCTGCAAGGATAAAAAACCCATCAGTTAAGGGTGTTATAGGTTTGTCAACAGGTCTCTTAAATACAACTGAGTCCTGGTGGTTCCAGAACACAGAATACTTGAGAGTCATGCTCTCAGTGACCTTAAGTGGTGGTTGGATGGTTTTAGGGATATTTTAATAGCCCTTATTCTAATGTTTGCACAGAAGTCATCATAAGGAATAAATGAAAGATGCAAGACGTTTCAAAATATAAATAGCTGTACATGGACAGTAAAGGAATACGCAGAATCTCCTCATCTTCTGTTCTTTGTTCAGTGCTTGGCTAACCATTCAGGGTCAGATCTTTTGTGTAGGACATGTTTAGCAGGTTGTCCTCCTCCCCTTCCCAAGGGGTATGTGAGGTTGAGC
>NW_009954102.1:5203429-5216355 GCF_000747805.2 Chaetura pelagica | reverse complement strand
AGGAATGGTGCACTTCCCCCTTTACAGTTCTTCCTGGTGGCTTGGTCTGGAGATAGTTTTGTCATTTCAACCAGTCGTCTTAGAAACTTGCTCACTCCTTATCTGTTCAGTGAGATAACTTCTTTCAATTTGCTCTCTTGTCCATGGGACCACTCTGAACATTGTCCTTATATTTTCTTTAGTTGAGATTTTCTCCCCTCACCCACCTCAGGTGGAGGCAAGAGAGGTGCTCCAGCTACCTCTGCACACTTGGTTGCTGGATGTCTTTTATAAAACTGTTGGAGATCTATTCATCTCCAGAGACATTTTTGCTGAGAGCTGGACAACTCAGCCAGGTAGAAATACCTCCATTACTCAATGTGCAGAGGCCTCTAGTTATCTTACCTGAGGTATCTCAACTCCCTTTTTGAGGCTGGTCTTTCACAGAATGTTATACCAGTTCTTTCTGCTCTAATATACATATAGTTATTGTTTCTGTTCATGGTTTGGTTGTTTGTTTTTTTCATAGCTCAGCATTGCTGCAGTTTCTCAGGCATCTGAGTCACTCCTTCAGATCCTTAGATGTGAGCTCCAGGTAGTTCCTGTAGGCTGCTAAGAACCTCTTTCTCCCATATAAATCTGCCAGTGCAGTGTCAGAAGTTGGTTAGACAGGGAATGAGATCCTCTCTGCAGACTATTCTTGACATGCATATGATGATGGTGTAAGTTTCCTTACCTACAAACTTATTTTTACTAATACCACTTGATCTATGTAATTTTTCCTCCCGAAACATTACTTGTAGATGTGTCATGTTAGAGATGAGGCAAGTCCTGTCCTTTCAACAAGGATCTTTATTTCCAGAAGCTTATCTCCACAAACAGAATTCCCATCCACCACTGTCTAATGAATGAAGCTGACTGATTTTCAAGAGTGTTCATAGTGAAAAAAGAACTTCTGAACAAGCTTGTGGCAGGTGCATTTTTGTCTATATATGGAGAACACATTTTGAAGTTCTCTAGTTACTTGGCAGTAACTTCTCTTTATGATTATGGAGTAAGTGTTGGTGGTATCAGTGGCTCTGAGGTGTTGCATATTGCAGGTCCACGTTGATTTTTTAACGTGAAGATTAATAATTTCTTCTAGAATTTTACTCAATAGCTCTGGAATGTTACCCCTTTTACCAAGGATTAAATACAAAGTCAATCCCTTAGTTCATGGTGACATAGTAATTTTGTATTTCTAAAACTATTTGGTGAATGTCAGTCAGGCTTGATAAAGTTTCCAGGTTGAAACCCTGGGGTTTGAAATAGTCTCCAGATTGCCCAGAGTGTGTGCAGCTGCAGTCCACACCATACCTCTCTGCCTTTAACCTGAATTGGCAGTGCCTCTTTTGGACCATGTAGAGCTTGATTTTTGATGGGAATACTGAGTGATGTGGTATGTCCTACTTCATGGACATGTATTACTAGAGATGAGGTTTCATTTCTTTTCAGGCTTTGAGCAGAGTTGAACAGGTTAATTCATAGAATCATAGAATGGTTAAGGTTAGAAGAGACCTTAAAGATCATAAGGTTCCAACCTCCCTGCATGAGCAGGGACACCTCACGCTAATTTTAATGTGCCACTATGAATAAATGACATTACGGTTTTTCTTCACAGTTTTGCTTTTTATCTGAATTTGAGTGTCTCGTGACAAGTTTCTCAGGAGAAATCCTAGCTTTGTTGAAATCTCAGGAAATTTTGCCATTGCTCTTTAAAAAACCCTAGGACTTAATTTTGTGTTGTTGAGGCTACATAACAGAAGTCTTCCTTGGGAAGAAACTCTTCTTCGAGGTAATCAGCTGTAGGTGTTTTTCAGAGTCAGTACTGGCTGGTTGCAAGTACTTAAAACTGTGTGTGTTTATAAATATGAAATTGCAAGAGTAGAAGCTCATGATGTTTGTTTTCAGAAAGCTGAATGTTAGTCGTTCCTTTCAGACCTTTATGGTGTTGTTCTGTCTTTGTCCATAGAACTCATATGTTTCACTCTTCAAATTTATGTTCATTTTATCCTTCATTTTTTGTTTTTTTTGTTTGTTTTTTTAGGACCCAATGTTGTCTTCCAGTGTGAAAGCACCTCAGAGACCCACTATCCAAGTTTGACTGTAGCGTGGAGGCAGGGGGGCAGCCCTGCTCACATGTCTCTGACACAATCCTTTTGCTGCGTTTGAACGTTAGATCCAGTCAAGAAATTAGGTTTTTGTGGCTCTTCTTATGATCTACAGTTACAGCTGATTTGTAAAAGGAGAAAGGATAGTGGGTCTTTGTGTGGCTTTCACTGCTGTTCATTCTTGTTTCCTTTAGTATTTTTCTTTGGTCTTGATAATGGTAGATCATTAGCATGCATATCAAGTTATCATTTGCATGGTGGGATTGCAGACACACAAAGACCCACTATTTGCACAGTTTATCTGAGCTGTTTTGAATGGGCAGTTGTGTTCTTTTAATGTTGTAATGTACATACTTTGCAGAATTAAAATGTTTGCTGATTAGTGTTCTAATGGAATTTGATTTCATCTCTCACATACTGAGCTTTTAAAATTGGCAGCCTGTGAGGCTCATCCAGAAGATAAACCCTACCTGACTCTGCTGCTGATAGTCACTGTGATTAAAAACATTCTACAAGATCTAAGTTTTAGATCTGGTGCAGTCCATTCAGCCTTTTAATACCCTTTTTAATTGGGGAAAGAACTATTAAGCATAGAGTGGAGGGTATTTTATTTTTTGCTTCCTTCCCGGTAGTACTATAGCAGAATTCAGGTTGGCTTGGGTCAGTATGTCCTATCCCTAAACAGCCTCCTTCCCCTAAATACCTTATTCCAATAATTCATATTTGCTTTCAGTTTTAGCAAACACTGGTTACTGCAGTAAGTGCTTATACAGCCTCTGTGCTACTAGATCCTGTCCCTGCCCCTTTTTTTCATTTAAGTGGTTTATGGTACTGAATAGTGTGTTTTTTCTGGCTATGGTCTGCAGTGACTTAAGTACTGTCTGAAAGCTGCTACTCTAAATAAATTAGCAGCCTAATAAAGAGGTTACCTCAATAAAGAGATGTTGCTAGAAAAGAAACACTAACAGGCACCTGGAGCTGAAGGCAGAGCATTTGGGTTTAAAAAAGGAACTATCCTCCTCAGTTCAAAAGTGGTCCTTAAAGGTACAGGTATGACATGTCAGCAGTATGGTGCAGTAAAGGTGCCCACATTTTACTAGTTTGGAGGGAGGGACCAGGATTTCAGGACTCCCCTTTAAATAAAAGGATTAACTTACTAGCAGACTACTTGGCTGATTAAATAGTTCTGTGCTCCTGTCCCAACAGGAGAGATCTAGTAGACATGGTACTTAATTTAGTTGGTTTCCTGAACATGGTTATGAAACAGCAAAGGTCACTTATGCAATCAGAAATGTTTACAAAGCACTGCATGTTTCCTATATACATGTGTGTACATATCTGTATGAATGTTGTGAAGGTACTATCAGGAAAAGGTTAATCCAATTGCAGAGGTTTAAAAGCCTTTCTCCAAAGTCGCTATAGAAAGAGTGGGATGTTATGTATTTAATATACTTGATATAATGTATATTTGCCCTTTAGTTCAGAGAGATATCTTTTGTGCAATATGGACTGCAGCAATGTGCCTACATAAAAGTACAAATGGATTTTTATTCTGGATGTATTTTGTCTAAACCCAGTATTTTGTTACAGAATGAAATCGTGTTATTGTAGGCAAATAATGTGCTAGATGATTCCTCAAGTATTCAAGCTCTCTTGATTTCCTTATGAAACTACAGGTTATTTCTACTAAAATATGCTAATCACCCTGAATTGCCTTCTCTGAATTTCTAGTTTTGAAAGCCTCTTTAATACAGGCTGAAGTGTGTTGTGCTACACTGGTGGCATCCAGCAGTCATTTACTGTAGTCTAATAATTAGGTGATCTTATAAACTATCCCGTTTGAAAAAGGCACTGTTGACCTGTGGCATTTAAGCCAAACTGACTTCTCAGTGTTCAGTGACAGTTTTCCTAGAATGCCAAATTGCTACTAATTGTCTTTGAAAAATCAAAACCAACTTCACCTTAAAAATGTAGATTGAAAGAGACATATTCCCTGCCTTCAGTATTTATCTCTACTGCAAAAATCTGCCTAACACAGCTCAAGCACAATGATCTGAGAGCTCTGAACTCCTTCACACACTAATGTAAGAGAATTGCATACAGACATCAGTGATCATTGGTAGGAAATACTATGCCAAGGATGTATTTAAGGCCAGACTATTATAAAACAATGTTCTGTATCAATGAAGCAGTGTAGCTAACAGAAGCTGGGTTTACATGAGACTTTTCCTTTCAAAAAATGTTACTTTTTCTCTGGTTGTGTGTAATCCACTACTCTCTTGGTGATAGAAATCCATAGAGTTGAGTTCAGCTGTCATCCCAGGCAGCCCAGTAAAACTAGCATTGAAATGTTCATCCTTTATTTGGCTGAAGCAGGTTGGCTTTGGAACTAAGGACAAGGTGGAAACTAGAGTTATTTGTTGAACTGGTGGTCCCAAGTCAAGAGGTGAGAGTCTAAATGTTGCTCAGAGCCACAGTTAAAGCTGAAGCCAACCAAAAAAGCAAAATACTGTGTTGCCTGCAGTGTAATACTTGCCTAATGCTGCTTCCTGTGGGGCAGCAGAGAATAGTGTGTAACTGGGGTGAGAGTGCAAACAATGCTGTACATGCTCAAGAACAGGTACTGAAACACCTCCTCATTTTGTAACTGCCTCCTTTGCATAATGGACGAACAACCTACAAAAGGTGTAGTTTACAAAAGCTTAGTCTGCAGAGCTGAGTTCCTGATCCAGCAGGAAAGTCTTGTGCCACCACCGAGACCTGGTTGCAGGGCTGGGCTGTGTGAGCAGTCAGTGATGGGGAAGGGCTGTGAAATCACACAAAATGCTGTCAAAATGTCACTGCCATCCATGGTACAGTTAGGAGTGCAGAAGGCATAAAGCTCCATCAAATGAAATGTCTCCTACCAGTCACTGAACATTTATGCCACCTCGATGCTTTGTCAGATTGTATCCCTGTGTGATTTTCTTTAGTCGAGTTGGAAACACCTGTAAATAAGTGCTTGTAGGAATGCTGACAGACCTTGGCCTGCAGTAGTGTTGGAAGCTGCTACAGGGTCATGCTACTTTCATGTAATGAAGTAAATAATAAAATTGCTACATAATGGTGTGTGCTGCCTTAAAATCTCTTCTGTTGTTCTTTTCAAGCTAGAGTGTTAATGTTTGGGATTGATTGTGAAGACATGCAAATGCAGGCGATGCTAAGCATGAGGCAATTGTTCATCTTTGGTTTTAAACAAAGTTGTAAGATAACTATGCAAATTTACTTTATTAAAGGGACACATAAAAGGATCTAGTTTGTCTCTTGTGTTTTTTTGTCCAGCTGGGGAGGACTTTTTCCCATTTGAATAGCTTGGTATGTATTATGTTACCTGGCTGGCTGATGGAGCAACTTGATTTTGCTTTTTGACACTTGAAATTTGAATAATAAATTCCTTCTGTTGTTGCTGAGAGAGTATGCTGCATGTACTGTTTAGGGGAGATTGGATAAAAGTTGGTTTTGTTTTTCCCAACCAACCTTTCCACAGGTTTCTTGGATTAGTTCCTTTCATGGGTTTCAGCAGGCACAGAGGCTACTATAAACTACAGGCAGTGACAGGAGTACATTGCAAATAAACTAGCTTGGTGTGTGTCAGCACTGATTGCCAAAAGGCTGTGGGTGTTGTCCTGTGGTGCCATCAGTCTGCTTTCTGACTGTCCTACAGGGACTGTTGTAATCCCAGCCCGTGGTACTTGAGATGAGACGTAATCTTTCTATGGTAGCCTAGGAAAACAGAGGCAGGCTAGGACAGGCAAAAAACCCTAACCCTTATCTGATTTTTCCAGCCATATCAATGTGCTTGAATGAAAAACGAAACACAAAAATATACACACATCCCCCCCCAAAAAAAAAAAAATAATCCACAAACCTAAGTAAATTAGGTTTTTCCCTTGCAAGTGCAACTTACATATGCCACCTCTAACCCTCAATAGTCTTCACTGATGACCCAAAGCAGTGATGCCTCTGGTATAGATAGATTCTTCAGGACCCTTCTGGGCTCATGTTTGAGGTTTAAGATGTCTTCCCAAAATTGTCATTTTTAATGTGTTTTTTACTTGTTAATTGAGTGGGGAAGTTTGTTAGGAAAGGGGACAAAGCATTTGGTGCCCAAGCAGGTCTGGGTGTCTTTGAAAGCCTTTTATCCATTTGTTTTTTTACCTCTGTTCTCTGGAATTGGCTTTTAAGTGAAGAATTGTAATTAACTTTCCTTTATTTAACAAAGGAAAAAGTGAAAGTTTTTTTAAATGGTGATAGGTCTCATTCATCTTTCTGTCATTGGAGGATTTCTTTAGGAAGTGTCATTCTTCCCCTTGAATTCACTCAAATCTAAATGTCAGTAGTTGGAAAGGTTTTCTCCCCAAGCCCCCCATGATTTTCAGGCATTTGAGTCTCCTGCAGAGTAGAACATCTTTTGGCTCTGAAACTCAGAAGTTTTTCATGGAAGGGTGAGTTAAGCTAGTAGGAGGAAGGTATTTCTTGTTCAGGTATATTTGGAGAGGGAAGTATAATTTTAAACACAACTTTAGAGACTGGGATTTCCTGTTATTCCAACTTGTTTTGGTCTGCCCCTGCCAGACAGCTGCTTCCTCAGCTTGGGGAGCAGGATTTGTCATGAGAGGTACCACAGTTGTAGTGGGCATCACCCTCTTCCTCTGCCCCACGTTTTGAAGGTACCAGACTTGTACCACTTGCTCTGTTAGACCTTGTTGCCTGGGGGGAGCTTGACAGATCCTGCCCCATGTTGTCTAACAGCCTGGCATTCCCTTGCTCTCTGCAGAAGGGTGGGGCTTCCCTTCCAAAGGTCATGTAAACCTCTTGGCTAGTCAGCAGAGGTGAGCCCTTAGCCTGGGCAGCTAAGATTCCTCTCTGTGGGCTCTCCCAAAAATCTCACTGCTTTTCTTTAGCTGTATGGGGAGCTTGGGATGAAGCTTCAAAAGACAGAAGCCAAACAACATCTTTTTGCAGTCTTACTGCTTCCATGCACATTCCTGGCTGCTAAACTAGCAGAGAACTACTGTTTCTTTGTCCCCATCGGGATTTGTTTGCTGCCAGGGTGTGAGCTGGGAGTCAGATGAGTGCCAGAACTGATGCAAGGAGAGGAGGGAACAGGAATGTGGGAGGAGAATGGGTAGAGATACAGGTCCACCCTTTCTGTACCCCTGAGCCCATGAGTTGCTATGACCCGTTGGGAAAAACACTGGCAAATACACTAGGTAGGTTGTTCTATTTTCAGTCTTGTTCATCTTTCTTCCTTTCAGATCCAAATGCCTGAGTTCATCCTCTAAAATCAGATCTGGGAATTACGTACTATGTTTTTGTGCCAGTATCATCAGACACATCAAAACTTGGGATGTTTTCAATTGTGCTTATTTAAATATACAGTAGCACTCATCCTTTCATCCCAAAAGCTGACAATCCGAATACAAAGTCAGTGCAGGAGCATTTTAGCTGCATTTTTGTATCTGATAATGAGCTTATAAACTCAGGTCTATTTTAGGTGCATTAAAAAAGTCCTGTTTTCCTTCCACTGTTTACTTCAGCTTTCCTAGGCAGCATGAGACAGACACAATTCTGAGTGTGTGGGTTGTTCTAACAGCTGTGATAGAAGCAAACAGCAACAGGAGCTTCAGTCCCTCCCTGCTCTTCTTTGCAGGAGTACCCCTTGCAGTAGAAAGAACCAAATGGTCAAAGCTGAGGCTTCCCAGTCTGGATAAATAAAGTGCAAGACCTTGATTATCCTAGAATTGCATGGTTTAGGAACCAACTGGGCTTAAACTCAGTGTTGTACAGACTGGAGTGATGCTGGAATCCAGAAGCAGCACACGTTGGCCACCGTCCTTGACAGACTGAGATACCCAACTTCACAGGAAATCACTTTGATCTGTAACTTTACTCCTTTTTCTCATATAATTTTGGCCTGACTGTAACTTTTGGAATAAGTAAGCCCAGGAGCAGAATTCTGCACAATTAAAAGAGTTTCAGTCCCAGACCTCTTCATGAAAAGTGGCATTTTTTTCAAGTCTTGTCAGAAAGCATAAGATCTGTGATCCTCCTATGGGGTACAACACAGAAGTGAAAAGTCCTGATCTAGCTATTCCCTTTACTGCTCTACTTCTTTGTGTTGTTCAAAGGTTTTCCCTGTTAAAATACCTGGAATGGTATCATAAAACTTCATTTGACAAGAGTTTCTCTTTTGCTGAAGGTGGCTCTTCCTTCAGAGCAGCTTGATGCCTGTCTAGCAGGAAGGGCACAGCCCCATCAGCTTCACTGTCACATCAAGTTTAGCCAAATGTTCAGTGTTTCTTGTTTCTCACCCCCCCAGATTTATTGCTAACTCACCTTCTTTTCATTATTTAGAGCAGCCTTGCCATGAACAGATCTATACCATGGATAGACTGAAGTCACACTCTATTGTCCTAGATGTGCTAGGGTGACAAGGGGGACACAGCCCTGCGTGGCGTGGGCCAGACTGCCTTTCATCACACCTGTGAACTTTCAAAAAAGATCACTCCTCTAGAAATGCTGGATCAAAACGAGTCCCTGTAATGTCCTTTCTGCTATCCTGCAAAATCCCCAGTGCACGTTGTGTTAAAATCTGATTCCATCACATCAAGTGCTGGATGTATGTTCTCAAACGCTCTGTCATTGTTTCTTATTTCTCCCCACCCTGCTACTTCACAGTCCTCTGCTCGCATGTGATGGCTGACAGAGGGGTCAGGGTGTGACTTCCTATGCTCTCTCCTTTACCCTTTTAAACATATTTACCACTTTGTTTTTACCAGCTTTTGATTTGGTTACTAAATGTCAAATGATGTCATCTTTACTAACGTATGCAGTAGAGAAAGCAAAGCTTTGAGGTCTGCACGTTACTACAGAAAACTTGGGGTTTGTGTCACTGATTGGCTTTGTGTTCCTGTGCATGATTTTGATTGTTCATACTTGATGCATAAAATAATTCAACATATTTCAGGCTCATTTTGCTTTTAAACAAATAAAAAGCTTGTGTGACTGTGAAGTTACACAACTGTAACATCATGCATTATAACTTTACAAATTCGTTCCCGTGGTTTGTATCATAAATTAATATTAATTTATCAGAAAAGGGGTGGAGATTAAAGGTGCAGTGTCTTAAGTCACATCCAGGCACATTCTAGATGGATACATCTCCCAAAAGACATTCTGTAAGGTAAGAGAAAACCACAGTCTTGAAACGCTTTGGCAGAAAAGGAGATGAGAAAAATCATGAGAGAAGTGGAGTGGCAGGAAGTCAGGAATTCCTTGTCAGCATCACAGTACAAGAACAAAGGATGCTCAAAAAAATAAAATGGTGACAGACTCTTAAGAACCAATTAAAATTTCCAAATTTGAAACCTGCTGCTGCTGGGGACAGGGTTTGTAAAGTAAACCACTGTGTCTCTAGTCTGAACCATAGGCTGGTGTCTGTTGATGCAGTTCTGTCACTTCATCAGGTCTGACGGCCTGAGTGGGATCTAAAGTACTGGCTTACTTCTTGTAGGGTGTGCTGATCTCCAGAGCCTGGACACCATGCAGCCAATGGAGAGGAAAAGGCAGGGCTACATCCACGAACTCATTCAGACGGAAGAAAGGTACATGGACGATCTGCAGCTTGTCTTAGAGGTGAGATGGCTTGGATGTGAAAATGTATTTGGATCAATAACACCTCTGTCCTGCTGAGTAAGAGTAAACAGTAAAAAAAAAATAAAGGGTTTTTTATGAACTGTGAAATGCTAGAGGAAGAAAGTGAGGTTGTGTCAGCACCTCCCTTTCTAGCAAATGTTAGTGGTTGTCCACCAGGCAGAAACATCACGTTATGACAGTCATTGTCATACAGGGACCTTCCTGTTTTCCGAGTCTTGTTCTTAGGTGTTTGGGCTCGGGGTGTCTTGCAGAGCTGCACAGGCTCATGACAAGAGGCTGTAGAAGCACCATTGTATCGTTTGCCTTGTTTTCTGATTTTATTTCTGGAAGCAGAACCACCTCACTAGGCTGGGCAGGAACTGGGCAGCATTAGGTGTTCTTGGCCATCTCACTCGACCTCTCTACATGAAACAACTGTGTGGTGAAGTGTTAAAGATGTTAAATAGACTGAGTTACACAGATGTTCTGCCATCCGGGGGTATTGTGCCAGGGGTCCCTGAAAGGAGCTGTAGCTCAGCACAGGGGTCGACTGAGTGCTCTGGGTCTGGGGAGAGGTAGGGATGTGTCAGTGTGATTTGTGTAGCAATTGACTCCAAAATCATGGGCATGTTCTGCTGAGCAGTCAGTCTGCAGGTCCCACTGCTCATCCCTGCTTCACAAATGGTGATTATGGTGTCAAGATGAGGTCACTCACTTAGGAAAAATAGTGACAGGAGGCTTTTATCTCTGCAGAATTGCTCATCTTTCTGATTTTTGGACTGCAGGTTTTCCAAAAACCAATGGCTGATTCTGGTTGTCTCACAGAAGGAGAGATGGGGCTGATCTTTGTTAACTGGAAGGAACTCATCATGTCAAATACAAAGTTACTGAAGTAAGTACTTTCATTTTTATGTTTTTCCTCTTTATTCTCTTGTTCCTTTCCTCAGGAAGTTTTCTGGGTTTATAGTAAAATATTTTTGTCCTTGCTGATTATTTCCTGTGCATGTGTGCATTCAGAATAGCTAAATGCATTCAGACTATCTCATAAAGAAGGAGTTGTTCTGAGAGAGAGGGGAATTAAACAGCAAGACCAGATGCACATTTGCTGTAACACCTTAGAAATAGAGCCTACACAAAAGCGTGCACATGGGAGATGTTCTTCCCAGTTTTCTGCAAAGCAACCTTCTGTTCTCTAAAAATAAACTTTGGAGACACAAACTGGCTAATGACTCATCGAGATGGGGTGCTGGTTGAATGCAGAGATTGATGCTGCTTATCCCAGAAACCTCAAAGGAGAGTCTCAGTCCTGCAGGCCCCATCAGGCAGCTCATTCAGCTCAACATGTTGTGCTGGTGATTTTCTAGGGGTTCAGGCTGGACTCTGCACTCCTGGAAGTGCCTGTTGCTGTGTGAGGAAACTCACCTCACAGGCTTGTGTCGTTTTTGGGGATGCATGATTTCAGCCTCACAGACTTGGCAGCAAAAGCTGGATGGTGATTTCTTTCCTCTTCAGAGCCTTGCGAGTGCGTAAGAAAACAGGAGGAGAAAAAATGCCAGTGCAGATGATTGGAGACATCTTGGCAGCAGAGCTCTCCCACATGCAGGCCTACATTCGGTTCTGCAGCTGCCAGCTTAACGGAGCTTCGTTGCTGCAGCAGAAAACTGATGAAGATGCTGATTTCAAAGACTACTTAAAGGTACCTTATTCAGTAGCTGTTGTGCTTTCTCCTTTCCTCAGTGACAGGAACCCACCTAACCAGCAATGACCAAATCTAAATAACCCAGAAGAGTAAAATCTTCCAAAAATAGCTAAGAACCCTCCAAGGTGTATTCATCTGATGACCACGGTTAACAGTGTGTGCTTTTTATTTACATACCTGTCTTTCTCTCTAGCCAATTTATTACTCCATTTTCCATTCCATTGCTCATTACTCTAGTGTAACACTAGCCCCACAAAACTACAGTGCCCATGTCTGCACCTTCCCACGAATTTCTGCTGTCTGAAGGGGCAGGGGTCTGTCGAGTTGAAATCTGAACATGCCTGTAATGCAGTGGGGTGTGCAGTGTGCCTGAGTGCTGCAGCCAGGACCAGAGGTGTGCAGTGTCAGAGGCTGGCACACTGCAGTGGGGGCTTCAAGGCCACGAAAGGAGAAATGTCAGAGCTGCTGACATCAGGGGTTTGTTTTCATTGTTTTGGTTTGTTGTTTTTTTTAACCCCAAGTGGCCTGTAATGTCAAAATAAAAGATGGAATGTTTTTTGATGTAAGGAGTCTGCAGGTACAATGATCCTCTAGCTTATGCTGGCAAAGCATCCGAGTGCAGTGACAGCACTGGCTTTCCTGTTTGTTCTAGATACAAGTATTGTTTGCCTTGCAAATTCTAGGATTGGAATGGCTGGAAAAACTATTTGATCAGACAGTTTTCAGTGTGGTGAGGCAACTGTTTCTTGATGAGTAACGCGGTGTCTCTGTTAAATCTCTGGGCTGCACCACAGAAACTTGCCCTGGACCCTCGCTGCAAAGGAATGCCCCTCTCCAGTTTCCTCCTGAAGCCCATGCAGAGGATAACCCGCTACCCCCTGCTCATAAAGAGTGTGAGTATCCACAGGGTGAGGTTCTCTGGGCGAACATTGGTCCCCTTCACTGGGATTTCTCTGACAGTGTGAGGAGGAGCAGCTGTGCTGACCTTAGAGTCTTGCATCTGGGGAAGAACAACCCCATGTACCAGTACAGGTTGGGGCTGACCTGCTGGAGAGCAGTGTAGGAGAAAGGGACCTGGGGGTCCTGGTAGACACGAGGATGACCATGAGCCAGCAATGTGCCCTTGTGGCCAAGAAGGCCAATGGCATCCTGGGGTGCATTAGAAAGGGTGTGGTTAGTAGGTCAAGGGGAGTTCTCCCCCTCTCTTCTGCCTTGGTGAGGCTGTATCTGGAATGTTGTGTCCCAGTTCTGGACCCCTCAGTTCAAGAAGGACAGGAAACTGCTTGAAAGAGTCCAGCACAGAGCCGCAAAGATGGTGAAGGGACTGGAACATCTCCCTGATGAGGAAAGGCTGAGGGAGCTGGGTCTCTTTAGCTTGGAGAAAAGGAGACTGAGGGGTGACCTCATCCATGTTTACAAAT
>NW_009954102.1:5187295-5202599 GCF_000747805.2 Chaetura pelagica | reverse complement strand
CATGTACCAGTACAGGTTGGGGCTGACCTGCTGGAGAGCAGTGTAGGAGAAAGGGACCTGGGGGTCCTGGTAGACACGAGGATGACCATGAGCCAGCAATGTGCCCTTGTGGCCAAGAAGGCCAATGGCATCCTGGGGTGCATTAGAAAGGGTGTGGTTAGTAGGTCAAGGGGAGTTCTCCCCCTCTCTTCTGCCTTGGTGAGGCTGTATCTGGAATGTTGTGTCCCAGTTCTGGACCCCTCAGTTCAAGAAGGACAGGAAACTGCTTGAAAGAGTCCAGCACAGAGCCGCAAAGATGGTGAAGGGACTGGAACATCTCCCTGATGAGGAAAGGCTGAGGGAGCTGGGTCTCTTTAGCTTGGAGAAAAGGAGACTGAGGGGTGACCTCATCCATGTTTACAAATATGTAAGGGGTGAGTGTCAGGACAGAACCAGGCTTTGTTCAGTGATGTCCAGTGATAGGACAAGGGGCAGTGGGTGCAAACTGGAGCACAGGAGGTTCCATGTGAATCTCAGGAAGAACTTCTTTGCTGTGAGAGTGACAGAGCCCTGGGACAGGCTGCCCAGAGAGGCTGTGGAGTCTCCTTCTCTGGAGACTTTCCAACCCCCCTGGCCACGTTCCTGTGTGATGTGCTCTGGGTGCCCCTGCTCTGGCAGGGGGGGTGGACTGGATGGGCTTCCCAGGGCCCTTCCAACCCCTGGGATTCTGTGGTTCTGTGACCTGCGTTGTGACCTTCTTTCCTCCCCTTTTTGATCCGTACCAGATTCTAGAGAACACCCCAGAGAGCCACCCCGACCACAGCACCCTGAGGCTGGCCCTGGAGCGCGCCGAGGAGCTCTGCTCTCAGGTGAACGAAGGGGTGCGCGAGAAGGAGAACTCGGACAGGCTGGAATGGATTCAGTCCCATGTCCAGTGCGAGGGTCTTTCTGAGGTAACCACGAGGATCCTTCTGCAGCAGAGACTTCTCTGAGTCAGTTCAGAAAGTCTGGGGGGGGGAGAGGGGAATGGGAGTCCTTGCTCACATCTGTTACTGCAATGAGATCCACTGCTGAGCTCTTAGCACAGAAGCTTTTCTTAAATTCTGCTTCCAGCCATAGTGTGACAAGATCTTGTTGGTTTTGCATCATTTTGGCAGTGGAGAAATCTTGGTTGATCAGCTTAAAACTGATACCTTTAAAACGGTCAGATGAACAGAAATAACTCAGATCAAGTTCTGCTCGTGCTGCCTCTGGGCTAAGTCAGGTGTTACTATGTGGAGTTTCACTGAGTGTGTTTCCCAGGGTTTTCCTTCACACAGAAAGGGCACAGAAACCCTCACTTCCAGATCCTCAAAGGTACGTGGGGTTCAGACTCCTGTACCTTTCAGGACAGCCTTCAAAATGAGATGTTGTGACAGTTTTTCACTGGCTGTGTATCTAACCAGGGCTTGACAGGCCCAGAGGGGTCTGTCCTAGTTCCATCATCTAGTTGTGCACCTGTAAGAGGTGGCCTGACTGCAGACACTGCAGGCTCTGCTGAAACAGCTTCTGGACAGCAGAGAGGTGGCCATGAGATAAACACCTTCATCAGCTCCAACTCCTGTGTATGGTGAGGCTTAAATCTCCTTGACGTTAGCAGTCGTGTTGATACCGTGGCAGATCATAACACAGTTTCCCTTCTCTTTGTTTGGAACTGAATTAATTAAACCAAACGGAAGAGGATTTTGAGCAGCTTGAGCAGTCTTCACAGTGAAGAGGAGGAGGAACTGGTGTCTGAATTAAGTCTCTGCTACTAATGGGTTTTGTCTCTCCTAGCAACCGGTGTTCAACTCCCTCACAAACTGCTTGGGACCACGGAAGCTGCTGCACAGTGGCAAGCTCTACAAGGCCAAGAGCAGTAAGGAGCTGTATGGCTTCCTTTTCAATGACTTCCTCCTGCTCACCTACATGGTTAAACAGTTTGTCTCTTCTGGCTCTGATAAACTGTTCAGCCCCAAATCCAACTCCCAGTTCAAAATGTACAAAATGGTGAGTGAGTCAAGGTGCCCATAGTCATGTTGATCCAGTGGGACCTGGTTTCTGGTGAGGAATGCTCTTCTCCCTGCTGGGATTGGCCATCTGGTCCCATCTCATGGCTTGTTGTCATGTGGGTGTGTACTGGCAGCCAATGTGCATGGATGCCATTGGCTTAGTTGCTGGAAAAGGACAGGGTTCTGTGTCTGGGTTTAATGAACACTTTTGTCCTCTCTGGAGTGAAAGGTCAGAAATAACATCGTGCCTGAGCAGATGAGTGGGATGTTCAGAAGCAGGAGCTTTAACTTGATTTTGCACAAATTTCTGCACCCACAAGAGAGTACTTGTCCTTCTTTAGAAAACAGTAAAAGGTGCAAAACTTCAGTCTCTGTGTCCAGACAGGGCATGTTCTCAGCACTTTGGAGTTGCAGAGATAAGCTGAAGTATCCAGGCTGCTTTCTGACAGAGAACCTGGGAGATTCCCAGGATTTCTGAGTTCCACACTGCAGGTTTGCTTACACAGTCCTGCCCCTTTCACCAAGCTCTTCATCCCAGAAGACAGAACGGGATGTACTGCCAGAGTAGTTTTTTCTTTAGTCCTTTCTCACATTCTTTATACAGGGATCTGGTTGTTCATCCCATGTCCTACAACTTCCATTTTCCGTACAATAAAGCGATGTACTGAAACATCCTTGTAGAGTTTCTGTTTATTGTCAGGGTGACGCTGCCACAATGGTGTTTGCTTTTCTTTCAGCCTGTTTTCCTCAATGAAGTCCTAGTGAAGCTGCCCACAGACCCTTCAAGTGATGAGCCAGTTTTCCACATATCACACATTGACAGAGTTTACACACTTAAAACTGACAACATTAATGAGCGGTGAGTAGTGAAAATACAGATCTGAGCTGCAACGTGTTGATGGTGCCTGTTGGCTGTGTTTCCAGTCAGCAGACAAGAGGGTCTCTGAGTTCAAGAACAGGGTTTAGTCTGTCAGTCAGGAAATAAACTCATTTAACTATCATTTGAATTACAAGTTTTCTCTGATTTTGTTCAGCTTATGCAAGAAATCCAGAGTCACATCTCATGCTCCTCCATGTTGCAGTCCTATAGGAGAACAGTTTAGGGCTGCAAAGTCCAGGGTCCCATAGGATACTTCCTGTAGGATTCTCTCCCAATCCTGGCCAGTGTTTAATGTGCCCCAGAAGTCTTTAATAAAACAAGGGCTGCACTTTCATTTATTTAGGCTGATGTAGAAATGTGGCCTAAGATTAAATAAAAAAACTCCATTGCTTTTAATCCTTGGACTAACTTGATTTGTGATGGCTCTGAAACCCAGTGTGGGGGGGTGGAAGTGGCAAAAATGATTGGGGTAGAGTCACTGATACTGAGGAATTTCCTGCCCATGGTGTGACCCTGACCATAGGGATTGCTTTTTGCAGCACTGCCTGGGTCCAGAAAATCAAAGCAGCATCAGAGCAGTACATTGACACTGAGAAGAAGAAACGTGAAAAGGCTTATCAAGGTACCCACTGAGTTTTGTACTTCCCTCCCATCCACCTGCACACGTGGGCAGGGTCTTTTCTGGGGGATGCCCCAGTGGCTGTGTAGGATCTCCCTCATCAGATCTATTGCCAGTTTTTAACCAATCTGTTTATTTTTTGCCTGCTTTGTTCCCAGCTCGCTCCCAGAAGACCTCAGGAATAGGACGCCTGATGGTGCACGTGATTGAAGCCACAGAGCTGAAGGCCTGTAAGCCCAATGGTGAGTGAAGGATGTTGTGTTGAATCCCTTTTATTCCTGGATCATTTGGAAAGGCTTGCTGTGAGAAGCTTGGTGGTTTGGAAAACACAGTGGTTTCAGCTAGAGCTTCTGAACGAGTTGGCCATTACTCTGAATGAGTTAGCTCCTGCAGAGGACTGAGTGAAGAGCCAGCTCTGTGCTGCTCTAGGAGATCAGGATTGCCTGGCCTACATCACCTGACAGCAGCATCGATGTGTGTCCAAGCACCCTCCAGAGGGGGAGGGAGGTTTCTGCACTGCAGAGGTGTTTCACTGCTTGTTCTGTGTTTAGGGAAGAGCAACCCTTACTGTGAAATCAGCATGGGCTCTCAGAGCTACACTACCAGGACCATGCAGGACACCTTGAACCCCAAGTGGAACTTCAACTGCCAGTTCTTCATTAAGGATCTGTACCAGGATGTCCTGTGTATCACCATGTTTGACAGAGATCAGTTCTCACCCGATGGTAAGTGGGAACATGTTTTAGGAAGAGAGTGGGGTTTTTTGTGACTTGGGGTACACAGCTTCTCACCAGCAGTTTCAAGAGCCTGTAGGTATGACTGCTGCTTGGGAAATGCTGTGTACAAACAATGCTTCCTTGCTCAAAAGGTTCAGTAGCCTTCCAGAGCCAACAGCTCTGGGTAGTCAGGCTTGATCTCACTCTGGCTTTTCTATCAGACACAATTATTTTTTTGTCAGACTGGGGAGACAGAGTTGAAATCAAAAGATTTTCTTTCTCACTATAGGTGCCTGAAAATGAGATGCTAGATTATATTTGCACAGCAACAGTTTGATAAGCTTTTTATTTTTCTTTTGCTTGGAAACTGAACACGTTCTTGGCAGTCAGTAGCTTCTGGTCCTCTTTAAAAGGTTAAGTGCTTTTTCAGGGCTCTGACACCCAGTCGATTATTGACTTGAGCTGCCCTGTGTGTAATTATAGCTCAGCCTTTCCTCCTGTGAGGTAACATGAGTTTGTTGGGCTGCTTCTCCCTGTTGGGCAGCTGAGTCTGTTGTTTCTCCAGTTCCTGGTAAACATTTCAATGCACACACACCCAAAGGTGTCCACGAAATGGCCACAAAGAAGGTATATAATTTCTGAATAGGACTGTAATCCTACTAGTGGCAGTAATCAATAGTTAAAGGTCATTGTTCTTGTGACAAGAATGATATATAAGCCTAAAGAGAAGCTGAGCCAAAATAGTTGATTTTTTCAAGTGTGTTCATTGTACTGTTGGTTTGTGAACAGGTTCCATCACTTATCCCCAGCCTTCCAGCTCTAAGCCAGAGAACTTTAAATTGTGTTTCTGACACAGAACTGTTATGTTGAAGTTCTCAGATCAAACTGTGACATAGAGACATGTTTCCATCCTAATTCCATAGCACTTTTCTCTTCTGAGCAGCTCCTTTTTGGTCACTGCCAGCTGAGGTGCACTAGGCTGAGAGGACTGGGCAAACAGGGAGCTTGGGAGCAACGCTGTGGAGCTGAGCACACCCCATGTACTGTTGCTGCCTAACCTGACACACTCAGATTTTTCTAAGCTTAACGTCTTTGCTTAATGAAATTTCCTGTTCCTTTGCCCAACAGATTTTTTGGGTCGCACTGAAGTCCCAGTAGCAAAAATCAGAACAGAACAAGAAAGCAAAGGCCCCACAACTAAACACTTGCTGCTGCATGAAGTTCCAACAGGTGAAGTCTGGGTCCGTTTTGACCTGCAGCTCTTTGATCAGAAACCACTCCTCTAAGAAGACACTCCTCTAAGAACACATTTTTTTTTTAATTTATGAAGGACAACTGAAGCTGACACACAGCCTGACCGTTTTTTTGGTAGATTTCTTGCCCCCTGCTGGTTGTTAGGCACGAGTTCCTGCTGCTCCCGTATTTCCTCCTAGTTACCAGTTGCGTTTAGTTCCTTGAACGTTCAAAGTTGTTGATCTATGCAAACACAAGTGTTACTGTATGTACAGTACTGTAGCTCAGTGCCTTTTTATTATTACGTTGGAATATCTTGGGTTTGGATGCCAATGTTTCCATTTTCAGGGCCAGAAGGAAGTATTAAGTAGAAATGTGGCATCAAGATGTATGTATATTTTACCACTTAGTCTAAGATACAGACTGAGGAATGGTTTAGCTCAGCACTAGAATCATTCCATTTGAAACCTGAAAAGTGATATCCACTGGAATCTTCCCATCTCAGGATGATAGTTTTAAAGATTAAATGCTTAAAAAGCCTTAGGTAGCACTGGAAAAATCTCTGATATATTGTATATTCTTAAAGATATCAAGTGTAGTTCTTTACTTGACTTAGCTCTGCACTGAAATCAGTAACTGCTACTTGATTTTCTTTCTGCTTCAGTTTGAGTCATCATTCTCTGCTGAGACAACGTGGTTGTGAAGCATAACTAGAAAAAAAATATATTTTAAATACTGTGACCCACAATAATGTGGAAAAATAGTCTTCAGCTTTTGGGTTTGTTTTTTTTCCTAAATATAAGTTATTTGTGTACATTTCCTTGGTCTTGCCAGGCCTCCATGTGAATCTTGAAGCTTTGACATTGCCAACTTGTATATAGAGAGTAAAATATAAGTTTATTAATGTAATTTGTCTACAGATGTTTATTGCTGCATAGTGGTTTTTATAAAAGTATATTTTCTTGTACAGGGTAATGTGAAATAATGAGAAAAACTTGCAGGATTAAATTCAAGAAAAGTTTATTACAAGCTTAAGAAGTTTCCTCAGGGGAGCTGCCACCTCAGCGCGGATCTGTGAAATGCGATGGGTTGAGAGCAAAAATCTTCTCTGGGCATCAAAAAGAGAGATGGTCTCCAAAAAATGTTTTTGTTTCCAATGGGTTTGATATATTGCAACCATTTTATTGCCTCCTGAAGTAAAATGCTTTGTTGAACAGGCAGGGCATGGTTTCCACGGGTGCAGTGATACTGACGGTGTCACGGCGATTGCCACCTGTGCAGCCTCCTGGCACGGGGCTGAGCCAACCCCCTCTGTTAGTGCTAACAGTTTCCTGTGGTTCAGTATTTCTAATCCTAAATAAAACTAAATCTTGGCAACTCTCGAGAGGTTGTGTCTGTACAGGGGGAGTTTGGAGCTTCCTGAACTTGCAGAGAGAAAATTCTCCTCTCAGGCTGTCACACCAGAGCTGCTGTGCCAGGGACAGAGGAACGACGCTGGCACCAGACACAAGCCCCTCTCTAGGGCACCAGCAGCATCTGCTGCTCAGCTCTGGCTCTCCCACAAGTGCCAGACATTTTGTACAACAGCACTTACCCTCTCCTCTTCCCTAATCATGTCCTGCCTTCTCAGAACACTCCATTTGGATGTTGAACTTGACTTACTGCTGACAGCCTGCCTCCAGGAGAGAGTCCTTTGACAACCTCTTAGCAGCCAAACATGATTTTGCACAAATAATATTTCTCAGGACATTCACTGTGGGGGTGCTGGTCAAGTTTTGGATAACCAAAACCAAATTGTTATTTCCTAATCAGTGCTTCCTAAGCTGCTCTTCTGTACACATCCGCTGCCCACACACACCACCAGGAGCACCTCCTCCTCATTCAAAGAGAGGGTTTGTTCTTCAATCTCAAGGTGACCTGATGCAAAATTGCAACATCTGTAGCTAAAATTCTGCAAGGTTTGCCATGCCCTCTGCCTGCTGCTTCACATGTCTTGTAACATGAAATAGAGCAGACTCAGAACAGGGCATAACATACAAGTCCTGCCCTGCACAGAAGAGGGGCCAACCAGACTTTCTTCTAACTTTTCTCACCAGTTCATCTTTTTCAATCCAAAGATTCCACCACTCTGTAAACCAGAGAACATCAGCACTGTCTTTGTAGAGCTGAGCCTAAGTTAAACCCCCTAAAGTAGCAGGTTTGGGCATGTAGGGCTGGGAATAACAGGAACAGCATCTCACACACCTCTTTGGCTGCTGGGTAACTGTACTTCAGAGCCACAGGTTTGAGCCAATGAGTTTATTGCAGTTTGCCAGCAGTCCTGGCCTGTTACCACTTCCTTTGGCAGAAGATGTAACATATGCTGTGCCTGCTGCTGCAGTCAGCTGGAGGGCAGGTGACATTCCTGGCTCTCACCATCTTTGTGGTGCCCACACATGACTTTCTGCCTGCAAGCAGAAGAAAGAACAGTTGCCAGCCTGTGCAGCCTGATGGCTGCTGTAGCCCAGCACAGCTTCCTGCACCAGCTCCTTCCCACACTGAGACACTCCAGGAAATGTTTGTGACCAGTTTTCCTTCTAGAAGGTGCCATTGTCCCGTAACTGCTGTAAACATGCTGGAGTAAAGGCTTGGGCCAGGCAAAGGCATAAAACTGGCTCTAGCTGGCTCTGCTCCAGCAAGAGGTTGGACAACTTGACTTCCAGAGGTCCCTTCCAACCTCAACCATTCTGTGATACAGGTATAACCTCACTCTGCTGCCAAAATCTAGACACTAATAGGAAAAAAAAACCCCACCCCAAAACACAAAGCAAGTATGAACATTAAATCCTCTCAGATCCTTCAGTAAAGCACCCAGGGGACACTCTATGGCCTGAGGTATAGGGCTGGCTGACAGGCTGTGTGCAGAACACACAGGAGACCCCCCCACCACAAACCACTTTATTTCAAGGCTCAGCTTGACCATCAGTGCTCCACTTCAATACATCCTGCTGTTCACGCTGCACCTGAAGACTCTCCCTTCACCAACACCCCCTTCCCAGGAGACATACACAACAAAGCAGAATCCACCACGACATGCAAGTTGTAGCAAACGCTGCTGCACAGCCCAGCACTGCCTCTCAACACACAAACTCACCTCTTGGTGCGGTGAACCTCACTGGCAATGTAGGCCTGTGGGATCTTCAGCCACTTGGCTGCATCCAGCAGCTGCCTGCTCAGGGGGAGCAGCGGCAGCTCCAAGAGCTCCTTCAGCTCCCTGCTGGAGCACGGTCTGCCTGGTGGGAAAGCAACGAGTGCCCCGTGTGAGCACGGGCTGTCACACACCAGGAGAGCCCCCCCCAGGATGAAGCACTCCCCAGGGACACCGGTTGCTTCAAATACCTGTCTCACACTGCTTGATAACGCCAGCCTCAGCAAACCTCCTTTGAATGCTGAATAACAGAGGATCCTGGAATGCTGGTACTGAAACCTGTGACAGAGACAGTCATTTCAGGCTTACGCAGCAACACAAGCACGTTGTCGGAGCCTCCCAAGTCCAAAGCCAGAGGTGAATGCCCAGGTGCTGCTGGTTAGCAGGGAAGGAGCACCAGCCCCATTTTTCGTGGATAAAATCACGAGGCACAGACTGGAGGGGCCTGAGCAAGGCTCTGGGCCCTCAAGGCAGGGCATAAGGCTTTCAACACTGCTGCAAAGTTAGACCACGGACATGGGATCAACACACCCAGCTTGCATGGGAACTCACCAGCCCTTGCTACTTCCCACCCTGCCACAATGAATTTGAGATGAGGAAAAACAAACCTGCCCCCTGCCATTGCCCACTGTGCCTCCAAATCTGGGCTTAGTATGGATCCAAGCCATGTTCCCAGCTAAAACCATTTGCAGACACTCTTCAGGTTAAATGCAGGAGGAGGTGGGACCCATACTGATGCAGTTCATGAAACTAGAATGTATTGCTCTGCACCAGCCCCACAGCAGCACATCAGTAAGACTCTCCACCTCTAACCATTAACTTCCTGCAGGTCAAAGGATGCTTCTAAACCCCACAGCAGAAATAACCATCATACCTTCCAGCAGTCTGTCTGTGTCTTCAGGAAGCATGGATCATACTCTGATGGGTTATAATGTTCCAAAGTCAGATAGCCCTGCAGGAGAAGCAGGTAGAAGGTCAGACCTCAGAAGCTGCTGGTGATACAACAGTGAGAGAGCAGCCAGCCCAGGTATCACACCGACAGGCAGGGTATGAACACATCACCAGAGGTGGTGTAGAAAAGGACTCCTGAATTTTCACACACTGCACCTCAGAAGGAAGGTGACTGAAGTGTAACTGGAAAGTTCCTCCATCCATTTCAATTTATCAGAGGCATAAATACGTGATAAGAGTGAGCTGAGGGAAAGACTGAAATGAAGGAACCTGGAAGGATAGGAGAAAGCATCAGAGGGGAGGAGGAGAATGGAGGAAAGGGGAAGAGGGCAGCTTTGGAAAGAAAAGGACAGTGGAGAACTTGGAGGAATCATCAGAAGCAACAGGGAGAGGGAAACACAACAATGGAGAGTCTGACAAAAGAAAGAGAGGCAAAAGAGTGGGAAACAGGGATGGAGTGAAAGAGTTGACTGGAAAGAGAGAGAAAGCAAGAGGAGAGACTAGAGGAAGAATAGGTACAGAGAGGGGAAATGGACCAGTGACAGACATGGGAAGGTGAGGAGATCTGGGGAACAGAACAAAGAGAAGCCTAATAGCACAGCAGAGAGCAGGACAAAAAGATGAGGAAAAGCACAAAAACACAGCTAGAATTCAGTATATTAGCCAATCCACATAAGTGTCTTAAGTGCTGCAAAATTTATCATATGCTGCCACAATTAATGCAAACTTATGCAAATTAATGTTCCTGTTATTCTGAAGGGCTTCAGCCTGCTTTTCAGACATGCTGATGATAGGGCTGACACACAGAGCAAGGAGAAAAGGTGGAGGCTGGTCATGGGTTCTGTGCTTGCTCAGGGAGAAGGACACAGCCAAGTACACCAGCCAGTGCTTTTGGAGGACACCCAGCAAAGCCCTGACTCGACACTGAAGTTTGGAAGATGGCCCTGATGCAGACCCAGACATGGACAGTACACCCAGCATGTCCTAAATCCCAGGACTTCCTTCAGCTGGTTCAGCTCTTTGTCAGTACATGGAGTTTGAATGCATGGGTCTTTCACATCAGATGATTTGGCCTCATTAAAACAACAGAGCTCCCATGCCATCTTATTTTCTGGATCAGAAGCTTGTTTATAGTTGCACAACCCCACTGTGCAGTGGTTTCCACTGACAACAAAAGCCTGCTCTCTGTAAAAAACAATACTCCACTTGTGGCAGATGTAATTGCTCCTATTGCTCTATATATCCACTCCTGAGATGCAGAAACTTGAGTCATGTGATCTGATTCTCAACACCAGTGTGAAACTCAGAGCAAAACCAACAAAACCAGCAAATATTTCCTACAGTGACTGCAAATTGACTAGGAATCTGTATTCAGACCCCAGCATGAGCTCCCTGCAGCAAATGATGCTGTTGTTCATATCTGATGCTGAAGTTGAACAAGCAGCTGTAATGAATTGTGTCACCATTACACAAGTCTTTGTGAGGAATAAGTTACAGGTAAAGCATGTCTGAACTGCAGGCAACTCAACTGAACAGCAGTAACAGCTAAGACCCTGATCTTGTCCACAACCCTCTGTATGCAAGCTGCTCTGTGACAGAAATTTACTTCTTGCAAATACCTTTCTTTTATTATAGTAGTTTAAATAGAGAGAGAGTTGCTCTTCTTTCCTTTTTCGTATTTCTTCACTTGACTGGCTGTCCATTTTCTCCATAATTCTCTGCAGCAGGGGCTCTGAAACATTCTCCAGCCATTTCTTGTACAGCATCTCCTTCTTTCTCAGATTTAAGAAATCATTGTGCCTCAAATACCTCTCCACCTCCTGGGTAAGGAAAAGAAAACCCAGACAACCTATTGGCCACCCATGTCAAAGAGCCCATGGGTGAATCTGTGTGGCTGAGCTGACCTGCTCTGCCTGGTCACTGCTGCAGGTGCCCTGTTTTCCAGCCCTTCTTCCTCATTCTCCCTGTCTCCCATTCCCCCCACTTGGCTCCAAGCTCTCCCTTGCCCAGGCTCTGACATTCAGACCCTATATTTTATAAGCTGTAGCACAAAACTGGCAGAAAATCATTCACTTTTCCCCACCAGGTTAGTGAGCTGAAATCACTTCAGAGTGGGGGTCTGATAAGCACCAGGCTGTGCAAGACAGGCAGCAGGAGATGAACCTTCTCCTTGCAGCACTGGCAATCTGCTAGATCAGATCTCCTGCTCTTTATTCATAGGCCCATCACCATCTAATCACACCCAGAAAATGAATGTCAGGTGCAAACAGGCAGGTAAGACACCAAAGACAGATGACTAGAAATTCATATTTAGAGTTACCACTTCAGTCCTATCCCGAGGAGACCAGAAACTTTTCCTTCTAAATTTAGCTATCCAAGAACACAGACAAATGACATTTTCTCATGAACCCCCCCACTGCAGGTTTGCAGCCAAACTAACATGATATGGAGAGCAGAAGGCTGACTAGCATTTATTGTCCAGAATTCCAAGGAGTGTAGACATGCTTGCAGGATAGACCACTGATAGTTCTACCCTACTGAGAGAATTATCTGTAGTTGTTTTTTTTCTTGTGGAGTTACATCCTACCTTCTACCACACAAGTGCTATAAAACCCAGGCATCTGGAAGACCTGTCATAGTATCTGGAAGGCCTGTTTTACCCTATGCCAGGGACACTTTGATGGAGAGAGGGGAAAAAAAAAAAAAAAAAGACATCAGGAAAGCACACAGCAAATAAGGAAGAGATAGCACTGCTTACCCTCCCAAAGTGGTACTGTCTGTCCAAGACGCACTGAGCAGCAGCAATGACATCTTGACTTTCATCAGGTGCTGCCTAACAAAACATCAACAAACACATGCAGTACAGGCAGGACTTAAGCAGGAGTTAGAGCTACCTCTGAATTCAAAATAATGACTTGTGGTGTGATTAAAGGCACATTATACCATAACCCAGCTGATAGAACAGCACTGGCAGGCAAATCCTTGGGAGAGTTGCTCTGAATAGTTAGGTTAACTGTAGCAGGAGAAGTGTGTTGGAAGAACTGGAATGTACATGTTCAGGGAGTCCAGACCATCTAGGGGTAACCTGGGAACTCCCGACCTGTCAGCCTCACCTCTGTGCCTGGGAAGATCACCTGAGATGCACTGAGCTCTGCCTAGGAGAGAAGGAAGGTGCTGAGAGCTTATGGGTGAGAATTAAGGGGCAGGCTAGCATGGAGGGCACTCCTGTGGGTCAGGCCACCTGATGAGGTTGAAGATAAGGAGATGAAGATAAGGAGGTTCATGAGGCCTGTTACAGGCAGCTGAAAATAGCGTCACAATCACAGGCCCTGGTTCTCATGTGGGGCTTCAACCACCCTGATATTTGCTGGAAGGGCAGCACAGCCAGGCATGCATGGCCCAGGTTCCTGCAGAGCATTCATGACAACTTTCTGATGCAGCTGGTTGAGGAACCTATGAGGGGGTGTGACTTGGTTTTAACAAGCAAAGAAGGTCTTGTTGGGGATGTGATGGCTGGGGGCAAACTTGGCTGTAGTGACCACAAACTGGTGGAGTTCACTACAGCACTAGACTTCAGGAATGTAAAGTTCAGCCTCTTCAAAGATCTACTTGGTGAAATACAATGGACCAGGGCCCTGAGTGGATGTCCATGAGAGCTGGGAAACTATCAAACACTTTCAAGGACAGTGCCAGAAGCCTTGCTGAAGTCAAGGTAGATGACATCCACTGCTCTCCCCCCATCTAACCAGCCAATTACAACACCATCGTTTGCAATCAGATTGGTCAAGCACGATTTCCCTTTGGTGGTTCCATGCTGACCTCTCCCAATAACATTCTTTGCTTTCACTTGCTTTGGGATGACATCCAAAATGACTTTTTCTGACACCTTACTGGGGACAGAGGTGAGATGAACTGGCCTGTAGTTCCCTGGGTCTTCTTCTTGCCCTTTTTGAAGACTGGAGTGACATTAGCCATCCTCCAGTCCTCAGGCACCTCTCCAGTTCTCCATGACCTCTCAAAGATGATGGAGAGTGGCCTGGCAATAACCTCTGCCCACTTTGTAAGAACTTGTGGATGCATCCCATCAGGGCCCATGGGAGCTCATTTACACTCCAATATCCTGGGTTTCCCCTGAACTCTGGTTCTTCACAGTAGAATCTACAGCTGAAGGAGTGCAGAGAGTCACCCACCTGCCCAGGCCTTTGCTGATCATGTTCTCTCACAGGCCTTGGGCACCTAAGTCTGGGCAGCTGAGGACTCTGAGCTATGCACAGTGTGCACTGCTGGACTAGCATGGGAGGAACAATCCAACGTGCAAAAATGTATGGAAGAATTGTATAAACAGCAAAAAAACCCCTAGTTTTCTTACAATTCCCACCAAACAATGAAACAAATCTTGAGAGGAATTCTAACTGCTGATCCAGCAGCATTTTCCTGCCCCAGTAAAGTTAAACTGGCAGAGATGAAGCAGCAGGTTTACAGCCCAGTACTTCCCCTGACAGTAACTCACCTCCGTGAGCAACAGACAGTTCATTCTGTTTCAAAGAGCAAAGTGATTCACAAATTATTCCAGAATGCTTGTCAGCTTTGGAAACATTTCAAATTCCACCTCCTGACTCTTTTCCTTTGTGCCTTTTTCAGTTACATAAAAGCCACTTTCAAACAACCCCTGCATTCCACCTCTGGGATGGTTCCATGTGGGTCGGATTTAAAGTTACTTCTACCAGAGGAAGCTTGTGCTGATGCAGGGACTCTGAGCTCCAGCCAGAAAATTCCAGCTCCTCTACTGTAGGTGCCTCAGTGTATCTGGATCGATTTGTAAAACAGAGGGAGTAGAAGCACAGAGGCAGGATGCCCTCTGCAGGAGGCTCCACTGAAACCTCTGTTTATTCCAGATGACTGCAAAGATGCTGCTTCCAGGCAACAACCTGTTCACAGAATCACTTGGGTAAAGAGCAGAGCAAAAGAAAAGTTTACTTCTGCAGAGATAATGATCTCCATATTCTTCAGCCAGATCTTTCAGCTATGAAACAGTCCTGGTTTTCAATCTACTTAAAAGAATCTACAAAGACTCTCTGGATCAGGTATTTGCGTGACGTGGCAGCTTTTGCTTGTTGTAAGATGATTTCAGAGTTCATTCTGCCCAACCCAGCACTTCAGTGATGCTGTCTGACCCCCAGCTGACCTCTCTAGGCTGCAGATTCAAATCTCTTACCATTGGCTCAAGGTGAAGTCTTTCCAGCTTTGCTTCATTTCATACTCCCTGCTTTGATCAGGCCTGAGAATAACCCTGCCTAAAATTCCACACCTGCATCCCACTTGGCCATCAGCAGTACAGCTCTCTAGCAGGGATCTTTTGAAAGACAGGTTTCTCTTGCTTCACAAGTCCTGCCCAGTGAAGCACAACACCCACCTGCTACAACTCACACACAGTCTCTGCCCAAATACGAGTCACAGCAGGAGCTGTGAGGAGAGATTTGAGCATTTTCTGAGAGACAAAAAGTATCCTCACACATAGCTGAGCCCTCTCAACAGCCCCTTTCTGACAAAAGCCTTCACACAGGCTGTGCCTGCCCACCCCCCAGCACACAGAGATGTCCCACAGCCCATCCCCCAGCACACAGGGATGTCCCCATCACACAGGGATGTCCTCATCACACCCAGCACACAGGGATGTCCCCATCACCCCCCAGCACACAGGGATGTCCC
>NW_009954102.1:5169947-5185374 GCF_000747805.2 Chaetura pelagica | reverse complement strand
CAGGCCCAGCCCCCTCCCCTCTGCCAGGCCTCCCGTCGCCCCTGGCAGCCCCCACGGCCCCCTGGCTGGGCTGGTTCCCGTTTAAATATTAGTTTTAATTCAAAATGTCAAACAAAACCCAAAAGCGACCAGAGAAGAAGTGTAAGGAGCTAAAGGGCTGGGCAGGCAATGTGGTGGAAAGGAGGCTCAGAGGAGCTGCCTCCAGTGCAGGAGGGGAACGTGTATTGGGCACATTCCGTGTGCCCAGAGGGTTGCTCTGCTCCTGCCTTCTGAGCAAAGGAGAAAACAACACCTGTCCATAAAGGACCAGCCTTAAATTCCCAGCGTTAACTTGCTGGTGCCTCAGAGGGCCACACATTTAGTGTGAGGGTGGTGAGAGCCTGGAACAGGTGGCCCAAGGAAGCTGTGGCTGCCCCATCCCTGTCAGTGTTGAAGGGCAGGTTGGATGGGGCTTGGAGCAGCCTGGGCTGGTGGGAGGGGTCCCTGCCCATGTGGGGGGGGTAGGACTAGATGGTCTTTAAGGTCCCTTCCAACCCAAACCAGTCTGTGATTCTGTAAAATACATCCCCAAAGCTCAGGAGAATAAATAGCAGATGCTGGATCCTGCTGTCTTTCCAACAGACCCTTTGCTGTGCTGCCTGAACAGCCTGACCACTGATGTAGTTGCAACATCCATCCCATTCCCAGTCCCCTCATGTGGAACAAACTCCTCTGGGTTCCACAGCAGTAAAGCTGCCAGGTTCACCCCGAGTTACTCTCCTGAATTCTACTGTAAGATTTCATACATTATCACTCATGCTGACTTCATGAAACTAAAATTGAAACATAAACCTCATGTGTGATGTGCCTGTACTTTAGTGGTAAGAAAATGCTGCTTTGCTGCTAATTACCATGTGAGCAGAGCTGTCAGTCTGCAGCACCTGGTAGCTGCAGTCTCTGAAGACTTAATCAGCATCTAACTTTTCTTCTTGCTGCTGATGCAGCCAGAGACAACAACAAACGAGAGGGATCTAAGATTTAATTCCCAGCAGCACCCAAACAACTCCCAGGATCACACTGACCCAGAGGTCTAACAATAACCATGCTCTGGTGCTGATGATTTAAAAAGGAAGTAAGTTTTGGGTTGGGCCAAGCCTGGCCCAGAAATCAACACCTTTCCACCCCAGTTGCTGCTCTGATCTGCTACTTGTAGTTAGTTTTACCTTGTTTCTTAGTGTTTTCACTGGGGACTGTTTCCTCAGTGAGAGGAAATTGAATGCCAGGTAGAAAACAACCCAGAAATACGCTGTAAAAATGTAACTGGACTTTTATGGCCTGTCTGATAAAGGTGACAATTTCCCTGCTGGTCTATTCTGCTGTTCTCCTTGGTTTTAGGATATTTGTTATTTTGCTTCTCTGAGGCCTAGAATTACTTCTGCTAAAAATCCTGAATTCCATATGGAGGAAGATCTAGTTTATAATAGAAAAGGGAAGGGGAATGAACATTTATACATCTATTTCTTGTCACAGAACAGAAGGAAAATGAACCAACTGCAGGATTTGCTGAATTACAGTCTTATCAGAACAAAGCATGTAGAGAATGCTGCCATCATCAGCATAGAGGAAAAGAAAGTCTTGGCATCGACCTTTGGCTTTCATGTAAGAGACCAAAGAACATCCTGGGAAGTGACAGCAGAGGTAGAACCGCTGGGAATCCAGAGCACAAAGCAGTGGTGACAGCAGGGAGTGCTGCCCTCTGTGAAGTAAACACCCTTGCTGCTTTCAGGCTGGGAGCCCGAGGCACAGGGGGACAGCCTGCCTGCTGTGCTGAGAGGCTGGCCTGAAGCTGGTGGCCAATTTCACATCCCTAATCTTTGGAAGAAAATGTCATTTAGTTGCCATTTTGCAGGAGTCCTTGGCACTCAGTGATTCCACCAGTAACGCAGCAGTTGGGAGGTGGGCTCCCTGAGACTGGTGGTGTGGCAGGACCCATGTCCATACTGCACCCCCAGACAGAGGGGCTGTGCCTGTGGGGAGCTGTCCTGGGACATTCTACTTCTGAAAACTGTGCTTGGGAATTTTTTGGGAAAGTGTTTGCTGGCCCAGGCCAAAGCTGAACAAAGGCTGTTCGTTCCAACAGAGCCCAGCACTGCTCCCCAGCACCTTAAATTTCCTTGTATAGATGATGTAGCTAATCAGTTTTCATTGTGCACCAGCTGACAGAGCAGAGCACCAGCACTTCTGGTCACACCACAGTACATGGCAAAGCTGATGTCCATCCCCTGGCACAGGCTGTGATCTCTGTCTGGGCTCAGAAATACTGCCCACACCACACTCATCCTTACATCATTGGAAGGCAACCTTTGTTCTCCTAATCCCCATGACCCCTGCTCTCAAACATTTCCAAGCAGTTTTCCCAGGGGTACCTATTGCTGCCCTTGGCACGCTCAGAAGAATGTGGTTAGAAGGTAGCCCCATGCCTGGGGGCAGATTCCCAGCAGAGACTGTCATCAGTCCAGTAGGGAATAGTGACATCACCTTTAAATTGTAAATTATCTTTAGAATAAAACACAGCTTTGACAGATACCAGCCTGCTGGCTCTTCAGCAAGGCAGATTACAGGCTGAGGTCCAGAGCAAAGCCCTCAGCCTCTATAAATTAACACCAGCTCCACTGACTGAAAGAGTTTCAGACCAGAAGGGACCATTGGATCATCCAACCAGCTGAATATAAATCTGCCAAACCAGTGACCCTGTTACACAGGCACTGGCCCAAGAGCTCATTGACAGGGGTAGATTTGTGACCTGTGTCAACTGCTGCATTGAGGTGTGACAATCTGCTCTGGGCTTGCCAAAGGTTACATGTCCCTGTGGAAGACTTGGTGTATCTGAAACTGGCATCCCTGGGTGGGCTCTGCACATGCTCAGGGAGCCTGTGTCCTACCTCCTGCTGCCTTTCAACAGAAGGGTCTGGTCACCCTGTACAGAACCTACACCTAGTTTAAAATATAGGCAGATATTTATTGTGATGTTTTGAAATCTACATTGTACCTTTAAGCAGTGGGAGGGTAGAAAGCAGTTACCATTACCAAGACATGGGTTTTTGGCCCACAACACTGAGTTGTGTTAACATAGGTGCCACCAGAGAATGCTTTAAACCTCATCTACAGCTTCTACAAGAACTTACTGCAAGTCAGAAGGGAAGGACTCTACTTCAAGGAGAAGTACTACAGATGTGTCCGTGCAGATGAGCAGTCCATCTATCTCCACAACGTACGTTGACAAGAGCTGTGGCCATCCTGAGGAATCTGGAGACTTCCTCCATCCTTCTCTTCCTGCCTTGTTTTGTGAATCCTGTCACACAAGCACAAAACCTTCACATGCTTCTTTTCTTGCTTGCTTGCTTTTCCTCCCTTTCCTTCATTTCCTTCCTTTCCTTTCTCTCCCTTTCTCTCTCTTTTCTCTCTTTCTTCCTTTCTTTCTCTCTTCCTCTCTTTCTCTTTCCCCCTTTTTTATTTCTCTCTTTCTATTTCTCTTTCTCTCTCTCTCCATATCATCCTTCTCTCCACTCAAAAAGGTGAAGAATACAAACAAATGTCAGCTGTACATTAGAAATTGAAGGGATCACACTGTTCATTTCCCTGACACCAGCTGCAGTGCCTGTCCTGTTTCTCCATTGAATCAGTTCATCTCCCTAATGCAGAAAAATCTAGCACTTCATTTTTTTGCTGGGTTGGTGTCTTGACTCATTAATTAATTAACCAATTAATCAGGTAATAGAAGGGGCAGGCAAGCCCAGGGCCAGAATAAGGTGGCAGGAGTAGGTAATGGGGTGGGGGGACAGAAGAGACAGGGCTGAGCAGGACCTTTTTTGACAGCTCCCTCACCCTGTGGGACTCCAGCCTCAGTCACTCACCCATGGAATTCAGGAGCAGGACAGGGCTGCAGGCAGCCAGGCTCAGCAGGGCAAGTGTGTTTCTACTGCTGAGTCACACAATGGGAAATAAATACATCCAGCTGGTTGTTACTGGAGTCTCCTTAATCCTTCCTCTGCCCAGTAAATCCATCCTGACATGAGCTAAGCAACTTTTAGAAGAAGCTGAGCAGCTCTTAAACTTGGATCCTGTCTCAGAAAAATGCCACACTTAGCAATGTCTTTTTCCATTCCTTATTCCAAACAAGTGAGGCAGAGTTGGGGAGGCAGGGTTTGTAAAACACTGGGCACACTTACATGTAAATACTAGTTATTGTCTTTGCATTTAATAATGCTTTTTCATAGGACATGGAGCACTGGGATAAAAAATTCTTCACAATGCTGTGCAATAATGCATTAATCATTGGAAGTGAGAATATGCAACACATTAAAGTATTTGACTGACTTGCTTTAACAGCCAGCAGTCTTTAGAACATGGGCTGGCTGGCTGCATCCTGGCTTAGACTTTAAGACAGTGTTTGCCTTTTTTTCATCAAGAAAACAGGTATATTGGCAAAGAAAATGTCTGGGATGGGCCCATATTGTAAGGCAATATGTACACCTATGAATTTTTTTTAGAACTTTGTAACCTTATACTGTTTTCCCATCTTACCTAGCCAGATGGAGGCCTGATAGTTGTGAAGACAAAGCATTCGATCCTGGTTGCTACTTACAGAGTGGGCATGTATGCCAGTGTGTGTGTGGAAGCTGTGGAGAAACTAGGTGAGGGAGATACCTGTATCCATGTGCCTACATGTCAGTGTCTCCCCGATTAGCTCTGCCCTTGGAAACAGCTTCAAAAATCCATCTGATTAACAACAAAATCCTGAAAATCTGGGACACTGAACACAGACGTGGTTATGGCTCCACAGCTAAACCCTCTGCAGACATCACATCCCACTGTGTTTCAAAGCCTCTGTGGTTATGTCCAGCTTGCCAAACCCTCTCTCATTGGCCCTTCTATCTCAAGTTTCTGCTAGTTCCCCTTCAACAAAATGGTACCTGGCAGTTGCATTTTCTTGATGTCATACACCTAATGCACAGTCCTAGGCAGACTTCTGTAGAGCATCAGCTTTGATACTGTGTTTCTCAAGCCACTTCTTCACAGACACCTAAAATCTCTAAGGGTTTCAAAATTCCTCTCTCTGCCTAGTCTTCAAAGAAAGCTGGAGTCTCTTTCCTACCTGTCTTGAGGCACCATGAAGCTAGTGTCCTTGTCTCTCAGTAACAAAGTGCCTCTTCTCTAACAGCAGTGCCCATTTCCTTCCCTCTCCTGCCCAAGTTTCCTTTGTGGGAGTCCTCTGAAGTTCCTCACTGGGCTCAGTTTTTTAAAGACAGGGTTAACATTTCTTTCCTCCTCATCTGGGAATATTGCAAACCCCAGCCCTTTGCAGACCAGCTGCAGAATCCCATCTGCTTCTCAAATGTGTGGGGTGCTGGCAAGGACTCTTCATTGTCCTTGGTCTGGGAGATGAATAACAAGAGTTACACATCTTCATTTACAGCTGACTCCATACCTCCATACCAAGGATACAACCATCTTATTGAGTCATCCCAATGGATAAGATGCACAAAAGCAGACTCCCAGGATAGCCTTGATTTTCACCATAGGGGTAATTCTAAGGAATTTCAAAGGTATTTCTAAGGAATATTTTATAGGGCAGTAAGATCCAGCTTAACCTTTGGATATGCCCATCTCCTCTTACTGAATAGGAATGGAATGGTAGGCCCAGACCTCCTAGCATTTTTCCCTCATTTAGGTGCCTAAAAGTAAGTGGAATTAATTTGTGGTTTGGGGCATAAGCTATTTAGTCTGGAATGAGCTATAATATTCTCATTGAAACTTTTTCATCAGGCCAAGAACTGGGCCTTATATTTGAAGTTAACTTCAGACTAGTTTTCTCCTAGTATTTTTCTGCAGTGGTACAGAGGGAGCTGGAGCAGATCTAAAAGATGCCATCGTGATATTTATCCCCAAGCCTGTCCAGCTGGCTCAGCAATAAATTCAGGACCCATATCAGAAGTGTTGAAGGCCAGGTTGGATGGGGCTTGGACCAAACTGGTCTGGTGGGAGGTATCCCTTCTCATGTAGGGGGGTTGGAACTAGATGATCTTTAAGGTCCCTTCCAACCCAAACCAGTCTGTTATTCTATTATCACAGCTGTTACTGGCTTCTTTGCTGCCAAGGGAGAAAGGCAGAAACTGTAAACTTGTGAGACTTGCAAAGCCCTGCAATGATTTGCACACAAGTTACTTCATCTTGCAAACAGTCTCATTTTTTTTCATGGTTGGCCGCTGCTCCTGAGCAAAGTCTAAGGTCTAAGTGTTTCCAGAGCCAGATTCACTGCAGGTTTGACAATGTGTATTTTCTGGGATTTATTCTTGCTGTTCTGGATGATTTCTTCATGAAAAAAAAAAAACAACAACAATAACAGAACAGCTTTTCTTCACAAGTTGCAAGAGATTTCTGAAAATTATTTAAAGTGCTCAGTGTTTATTCTCTAGAACAGATAATACCTGGTGAATACAGGTATTGATATTTTTAATTTTCAGCTGGAAATACTGTCTTCTTTTGAGTACCATGTAGTCTGAGGTGGATTTGAACTTGAAAATAAGCATCTTCATTGCAGCTGTTCTGTATATAATTTTTATCATTGTTGGTTCTTCAATTTTTTAAAAATATATTTCCTTGTGTTATTCCAGCTGACTACTTGAGACAGAGAGGTAGCTGAATCAGCAGAAAACTTAAACCTCATCAAGCTCAGAACAAATGGTCATGGGGAAATAACGCATAGAAGTTTGAAGCAGTGTCCAATTTAAGCAAGAAACTGCTGCTTTAGAACATTCTGACTGCTGAGTTCCCTTCTGTTTTTTCAAGAACACTTGCTGGCTCCCTGATTATAACAGGACTATCAGGTCTATCATCTAAGCTTCTTCACTGAACTCAAACTGATGTCTTCAGTATTTGGTTTGAGATGCTCTGCTTAATCTGTCTAATGTTGTTTTTAGGCTGTTTCCAGCTATGAAAATTATTTTTCTGCCTAAGCAAAGTAAGTTCTCTACTAGCATCACAGACTCAAGGGACAAAGGAAACAGCTACATCAACAGATTTTAAGGTTGTTCTCTACATCTTGGACTATTACAAATAAAACACATTTTGAACACGTTGACATTTTGCATTGCCACTGACTGCAACAGAAAGTTCTTTTAAACTGTAGTGGATTGCAAAGTTCTGTGAGGATGGGGGAGGAGAAGCAACACCCCTGCCAGGTTTGAATCAGACCGGCATTTAACACATCAAAGAATCCACATTTGAGTGAACCCATTATTGGACAGGGGACAGCTGAGGCTCTGAAAAGCAGGCTCAAGACAACCAGTTCCCCATGATCAGTTCCCATCTGCAGAAACAAAGAAACCATTAGCTCTTTCAGCCACGTGAGAACAAACTATTTTCAGCTGTGTTTGATTCTAATTTAGTTCAGTTTCAAAGAAGAGGTGAACAGCCTGAATTAAAGAAAATCTCAAAATCCATAGGAAAAAAATCCACAGAAGGATCCCATAGAGGAGATGGGATTTGTCACTGTAAATACTCTGAAGTGTCAGTTTCATTCCCTGACAACTGCAATGCTCAAGATGCCGACAGGGAGATGTGATCTGATCCTTCTCCCTCTGGGGGAAACAGCAAAGCCGCAGGAAGAGGAGCGATCAGGCAGCTGGAACAGAAGCTCCAGAGCAGGGAACCCTCCCCGTGTGCCGGGGGAGCAGGGAATCTCCTCCCCAGCGCCACAGGGCGAGCTGGGCTTCTGCCTCTCCCCGTGCCATCAGCCAGCTCGTTGGGAAGCAGCACTGCTGAGCTGCACGGACATCCCTGCCCCTGCTCCTCTCCTTCCCTCCAACATCAGACACAACCTCGCCCCGTCCCCCCCGCGACTCGCTGGGGAACGGCTGATGGGCAGGGCTGGGAAACGAGGAACTGGGATCAGACTTTACTCCCGGGGTCAGGCTGGGTTGGTTCCTGGGGGGGGTAAATCCCACATTGTGCTGGGAACCGCGTGGCCTCCCTAAAGTGTCGTTTTGGGGCCGCTGCTGGAAGATCTGACGGGCTGAGGTCGTTGTGCTGAGACACTTGGTTTGCAGCTCCTGCGGTTTGCTGTGCATTGAACAGCAAGGTAGGTATTTTTGGGATCTGTTTCTAGCAACTAAGAGCATTTATACAAATGCAGGTTAGTGGGCTGTGTTGGAAGAGGGACAAAAGGTTCTTTCACATCTGATTTTTTATTGACTACATTTAGACAGGAAGAGAGCAGAAGCATTTCTTAGAGGGTACTGTCTGGTGGGCTTCCCGCTCAGTTTCTGTGCTAATACAGGCACATCTTGTGGGACTGGTTGGCTGAAAACAACGAAACAGCCTCTGAAAGAAAAGCCTGTCAGTTCCATTTCACACGAACAACTGGGAAGCGTTTATTCACCTTAACATTGCCCCAGAGCACCACCCTGTGGGGATCCACATTGCTGGAGTTAAAAGATGTTTCTCACTCTGCATTCGCAGTCTTACCTTGAACAGCAAGGTAGGTATTTAGACTCCCACTGTATTTTAAAAACATTTTTTGGGATCTGTTTCTAGCAACTAAGAGCATTTATACAAATGCAGGTTAGTGGGCTGTGTTGGAAGAGGGACAAAAGGTTCTTTCACATCTGATTTTTTATTGACTACATTTAGACAGGAAGAGAGCAGAAGCATTTCTTAGAGGGTACTGTCTGGTGGGCTTCCCGCTCAGTTTCTGTGCTAATACAGGCACATCTTGTGGGACTGGTTGGCTGAAAACAACAAAACAGCCTCTGAAAGAAAAGCCTGTCAGTTCCATTTCACACGAACAACTGGGAAGCGTTTATTCACCTTAACATTGCCCCAGAGCACCACCCTGTGGGGATCCACATTGCTGGAGTTAAAAGATGTTTCTCACTCTGCATTCGCAGTCTTACCACCACTAATTTAGTATGCACTTAGCTTTTCCTGTGCACACAGCATAGTGCAAGCAGTTTTACAGAGGGCATGTTGGTCTGTCACACAGTGCTGCTTATTTAGGTGCAGAGGCTCCAGCTTGCAGCCCACCCTGCACGTGTCTTTGGGTGGCACCCCCATGTCATACTGTAGTACTAGCTCTTGGGAAGTAACACAGTTGGCCCCATTGATATTCTCTCCTCCTTTCCACCCAGCACCCTGGGGGCAGAGGGAAGACTGCTCTAGATTTTATTTTGCCAGGCTGGAGGAGGCTTAACATCTCAGCCCATCTCAACAACCACTGGTGCCAAGAGCAAGGAACCCAGGAACAGCATCTGAGGCTCTTGCAGTGGTGGGACCCTCCACCAGAGCCAGCAGGCACACATTAATCACCTGCTGAGGCAAGGGGAACAAATAGGAATTTTAAAAACCATTTTCTATCTTTCATTCTCACTAACTCACCACTGTGCCTTGGTGTATCTTCAAGTTGCCACCTGAGGGCTGCATGATAAGGCAGCACTTACATGAATAGAGATGTGTCCAATAAAGGCTCTTTCTGCTGAGGGTTTTAAAATCCCATTTGTGTAAACCACTTTAAGGGCCCGTGTCCTTTAGTCAGTTGAGCAATGGGGCCTTAATCATACAGGAAGCTGGAAGCAAAGGATTTTATTTTCATTTTCAGGTTACCTGTTACAGTTCAGGTCAGTGCTGCTGGACTCAGGCACAGCTCTTTGCATGGTTATTGATGCAAGGGTTTGTCAGATGGCTTTTGCAATGATACCTTGTCCCAAAGCTGATGTATTTCATGGTAACTTTTTCTGGCAGCCCTCCCCTCTTCTACCTCTGAACTGCCTCAGAGGTTGCATTGCCCATCTGCAGAGGGGAATCTGTGGAGCTGTGGTTACTGAGCACTGGGATGTTCCAGCTGCACGTCAGTGTCCCTCCATTCATCCTGGGTTTTTGGTTTTGGTTTGTTTTGTGTTGGTTTTTTTTTCAGAGAAAATGTTGGCAGCCTATTTTGATTGCCCAGGAGGCCCAGAAAATCTCTGTGTAAAAGAAGTGATAAAACCAGAGCCAGGAGAAGGAGAAGTTCTTGTGAAGGTCTCTGCCAGTGCCCTGAATAGGGCCGATTTACTCCAGGTATGCGTATGTTAAGCACATTTATGGATCTGAAAACAATAACAATTTTTCAAGGCCCTATCTGAAGTCTTGACAAATCTGAAGAATTAAAAGAGATTGGACCTGGTGAGCATTTGGATGGGAGAATTCACAAGGCTGAAAGATGTCTGTTGATTCAGCACATAAATGTTTTTATCTGGGTCACTGCTATGCTGGGGTGGCACAGAAAGCCAGCTGCCTTTCCAGAAAAGATGTGAAGCCAAAGCTCTGGTCTTTCCAGATGCTTAGACCATTCTCTAGGCATTTGAGATGAACATTAAATGTTCCACTGGCTCAATTCCAGCATGGGAAAACCACAATCAAATTATTAAGTCTGAGCTGTTATTTAATTTGGGCTGAAAGCCACACTCTGCATCTGGAGACCATAATACTTCCCCAGCTTGGATTGGCCTGGACAAGGGGGACTCACGACAAATTGAATTTGCACAGAGTTTTAAGAATAAAACCTACTTAGGATATGAGAAGTGTTGCCAAAGGACAGAAGATCCTCAAAATACTGTAACATTTGCAGTGCAAAATCAGGATGAAATAAACAGGAAATTAGGTTGGAGGCGAGCAAAACATCAGTCATGACACTCATTGATATGTGGCTTTTCCTTCCTTGCCCACTCTTTTCTTCTGTTTTAGAGGAGAGGGAAGTACCCTCCCCCCAAAGGAGCAAGTCCTATTTTAGGCTTGGAAGCAGCTGGGAGCGTGGCTGGGCTCGGACCTGGCTGCAGGGGGCGGTGGAAGGCTGGCGATGCAGTGATGGCTCTGCTCTCCGGAGGTGGCCAGGCGGAATATGTGACAGTCCCCGAAGGCCACCTGATGGCAATTCCCAGTGATATGACATTCACTGAGGCTGCAGCCATTCCCGAAGCCTGGCTAACAGCCTTCCAGCTGCTGCATTTTGTAGGTGAGAGCGGCATTTGCAGACCTATCCCACCAGAACAGGTTGTCTTCCTTTCTGTTACGAATTCTTCTGCTTGCCTTTCTCTGTCACTCCATTCACATGGGTCAGAATGGGATATGCCAGACCCAGATCCTGAAATCTTGACCACACCTCCCTCATCACAATTTACGCTGCTGATTGGATAATTACAAGGAATGATATGGCAAGATGGTCACTTTTTATCTATATTTCTCAGCTTGAATGGCGATTTCCATGATGCCCAAACCCTGAAATAACTGACATGTTCTCAAAAAACCCTGAAACCTACTTGTAAAGATTTGACTTTGCTGCAAGGATGAACACATTATGAACTTTCTCACTAACTGCCTGTGGATCTACAGTAGGCAGCCCTGTCTCTTGACATTAATTGTAGGTAAAATCCCTTCTGAGCTGATTTTAAACAGACATAAGCTCACACTCTTCGTTTTGAAAATGTGATACAGAGGCAGTAACACTAGCACTTGCTAGGGTTTTCCTCAGTTGACAAATACATCTTCAGCAGTAGCACCTAAAAGCTCCACTAAAAAACAGGGGTTACAAACAAGTAACTTTCTTCTGCACCAGAAATGCAGACTTGCTTTGAGCAGCGTTGCCTACCCGGGGTTGGTGGTCAATAAGGACCAGGACTCTCCAGTGCCTCAATTCCTCTAGGAATCAGTGGAGCACAAATGAATGCAACCCTGTGATAGAAATGTGATGGAGAGCAGCCCTGCAGAAAGGGGCTTGGAGGTACTGGTGGATGAAAAGTTGGATGAGCAAACAACTTGTGCTCGCAGCCCCGAGGGCCGATGGCACCCTGGGCTGCACCAAAAGCAGCGTGGTCAGCAGGGGGAGGGAGGGGATTCTGCCCCTCTGCTCTCCTCTCTGGAATACTGTGTCCAGCTCTGGAGCCCTCAGCACAAGGACATGGAGCTGTTGGAGTGAGTCCAGAGAAGGGCCATGAAATGATCAGAGGGCTGGAGCAGCTCTGCTATGAGGACAGGCTGGGAGAGTTGGGGTTGTTCAGCCTGGAGAAGAGAAGGCTCCAGGGAGACCTTAGAGCATCTTCCAGTGCCAGAGGGGGCTACAGCAAAGCTGGGGAAAGGCTGTTTACAAGGGTATGAAGTGATAGAACAAAGGGCAATGGCCTTAAACTAGAGGTGGGTAGATTTAGGTTAGACGTTAGGAAGAAGTTCTTCGGTGTGAGGGTAGTGAGACACTGGAACAGGTTGCTCAGAGAGGTGGTGGAAGCCTCATCCCTGGAAACATTTCAGGTCAGGCTGGATGGGGCTCTGAGCAACCTGATCTAGTCAAAAGGTCCCTGTGCACTGCAGGTGGGGCTGGACTAAATTACCTTTACAAGTCCCTTCCAGCCCCACATGTTCTAAGATGACATGATTCCATGAACCAGTAGATGGTAAAATGTTAGGTTAGAACTGGTCCTTAAGGTTACCAGCACTTCTGGTGTTTCTCCAATGTTGAGTTGCCTGATTTCTCAGTATTCATACCCTCCCAGTGTGTCTTCTGTTGGTGGCAGTGGGTGGTCCTGCTATAAAAAGGCTGACTGCACTTACCTTGCAGCTGGGTCACAGATGCCCAGAACTGGGCAGGGCCAAGCTAAAGTCATTCCACTGAAGTCATGGAGTCCTGTCAGACCACTGCAAGCTGTGTTAGTTCTGGATTTGTTTTTTGAAGGATATGAAGATGTAAACAAAGCCCACTCAAGGGAATCTCTTGCAGCTTCCTCTTGATTATTTTCCACCCTGATCATGTCTGAATCCCCAGGTGGTGCCAGAAGGGTAACCATTTCCCTCATGTCCTGCTCCAGGTAAAGTGCAGAAGGGTGAGAAAGTGTTGATCCATGCAGGAGCTAGTGGAGTTGGTCTGGCAGCCATTCAGCTGGTGAGACTGGCCCAGGCTGTCCCCATGGTGACAGCAGGAACCCAAGAGAAGCTGAGAGCAGCAGGAAAGGCTGGAGCAGCTGTGGGCTTCAACTACAGGCATGAAGATTTCAGTGAAGAGGTCCTGGCATTCACCCAAGGTAAGAATCTCTGTGTGGAAGAAGGTGACAGGTGAGCAGGATCCTGCAGCTCCTAGATCTGCACACACCCTCGAGCTGCCACCTCTGCTGGTGAAGGAGGGGACTCCATGACCCTGGCAGCACAACCCAAGATCCTCTTCAGCCCCCAGTGTCTCTTCCCTTCATCTGACTGTGCTCTGTTCTCTGCATGGGCTCTCTTTAGCTTTGTGTTCATTTGGGGCATAAATATTGTGCCTGTGGTGCTGCTGCCTCCACAAGGAACTGTGGGACCAAACCCTCACCCTTTGAAAGTGTTTGAATGTGGGAACAAAACTTGGTTCTCTTACTCTTAGAAGAGGTTTGCTTTTCTAAGCATTTGGGATGGTTTATGACAGAGTCTTCATCTGGATATCTATGATGATTATTTTTTGGTGCCAGATCCTAGAATTCCTTACAAATCAACGTGCCAATTCCTCATTTCAGTAGATAGATTGAAATAAGAATTGCAGGATAGATTCTATACCTATAAAGGTTTTAGTTATGCCTGAAATTATCCCACCTTTAATGCAGCTCGACCACATTGCTGAAATCTTTTCTGTTTCTCCTTGAGGTTCTGGAGCAGATATTATTTTAGATTGTGTTGGTAGCTCATACTGGGAGAAGAATCTCAACTGCCTGAGCACTGATGGCAGGTGGATTATTTATGGCCTGCTGAGTGGAGGTGAAGTACATGGAGATCTGCTGGCAAGGCTGCTTTCCAAGAGAGGGAGCATCCACACAAGTCTGCTACGGTCAAGAGACAAGGAGGCAAGTCCTGGCTCCCAACAGTCCATGCAGCTTGATCTTCAAACTGATGGTCATTTTGAGAGCTTTATATTGAGAGCAGGGTCAAACAGAACTTTATGCATTATTACCAACAAAAAAATCTTGAAATGTTACTGCATAGTTTGGAAAACATTGCAAAGTGAAGGTATGGTTTCCCTTTTAGAACTACTGACTCAGAGGAATGATACTTCCTCACATTTGGCCTGAGAAGAAACAAAACTGAAGTGATCAGGCAATTTGGTCATGTCTCAGAAAGAACCCCTCTCTTAGATAATTTTTTCAAAGTAGAGACCAAGGCCCTGTGGAAGCCCAGAAATTACTGAGGCAAAAAAATCACTTTATGTGTTTTAATTCTCAGATACTACAATAAAAGACAGCAGTGTCTTTTTTTTTCTGTCCATGGTCTAATGCTTAATATTCTCAATAATTTTATCAGTTTGAGTTGAAATGGTTCTGCATTGAGCTTTTACCACTTGTGTTGGAGAATTTCATTGAATTCTTCTTTGTAATTTACAAAGTTTGTCAGAGGTCCCCATGTCAGAGGTTTCCATGTCAGAGGTTCCCATGTCAGAGGTCCCCATGTCAGAGGTCTCCATGTCTGCCTCACTACAAAAATGTCAGAAAGTGTCTCCTTGAGAACTGCACATTTTGCATGCTGTGCTTAGAGAATCCTCTGTGAGTGACCTGCTTGGAAACTAAACTTAAACATGCTTTTTTCCTTCAGTACAAGGAACGACTGGTGAAAGCCTTCACAGAGGATGTGCTGCCGTATTTTTCTGGAGGAACCTCCCCTCGTCTCCAGCCACTGGTTGGCAGTGTCTTCCCTCTGCACCTGATTGCCCAAGCACACAGGTTAATGGAAGAAAACAAGAATATCGGCAAGATTGTCATTGAAATGCCTGATTCATCTTAAATAAAGACCTGCTGCTGTTGTTCCTTCAGGGACAGGACAGTTTGGGGCATCTGATGAGCAGAGGATCTGCCTCCAAATCCAGGGTGGCTTCTTGTGTCAGGACACCTAAAGCAAAGCCTGGATGTGTTTAATAAAGACTTTCTGCAGCTCTAGTCTCATGCCTTGAGCCGTTGTGTTGATGATGCTGATTATCATCCTGGCTGAGGAGAGAACTCAGGAGAAACGTTTGTGGCTCCAGGGAACAGGCCCGAATGGATCCTTCAGCCCAGCACAGGTTACTGACACTCTTGCAGGAGTGGGTGACCTAAGCAAGCAGGCACACCCCCAGCAAGGTGAATAACGGTTTATACTCCCTGTTCCCAAAGCTCCCTCCTGTTTCCCGGGCACTCCAGGGTTTCCAGCCCATCCCAGCCTCTAATGATCCCGTGAGTTCTGCCCCTGCTCACACACCCCGCTCTAGCAGGGTCACTTGTTACCTCCTAAGGCACAATCCCGACCTCCCCTGCCCCCCTGGCTGCCTCCCCAGCACCACAGCGTCACCGGGGCGGGCGGGGCTCTGCTGGGCCTCACCTTGCCCATCGCTCCCGCTCCGTGTCCGGAGCCCAGCCCAGCCCCTCGCTTTCCCGGG
>NW_009954102.1:5155855-5169577 GCF_000747805.2 Chaetura pelagica | reverse complement strand
GGGGGGCCTGAAGCCTGAGCGCCGCGTGTTGTTTTCTCCCGCCAGATCCGGCTGCCGCCCGAGGTCAATCGGATCCTCTACATCAGGAACCTGCCGTATAAAATCACCGCGGAGGAGATGTACGATATTTTTGGGAAGTACGGGCCCATCCGGCAGATCCGAGTGTAAGTCTTGCCGTTTTCTTTGGGTCCTACGGCCTTTGCTCCCTGTTCTCTGACAGTATTACTGCTGCAGCGGGTGATTTCCTAGCAGAAAAAGGCACTTTGGCAGGATCCCTGTGTGCCAAAGACGAGTGTGATTGTGGTTCTCTTACGTGTGAATTCCCTAGAGGGCAATATTGCCAGTAGGTGGGTTGAGAAAGTTTCAATTTTATGTGAACTCAGGTGAGCTGGTAAAAAACATGAGAGATTTACTCTCTTAAGTAAATCTGAAATGCAGGTAACCTGTAAACTAAAGGTAAAAACAGGAGAGGCAGAAGTTAAATACAGTCAGTGTTTAATGAGAGTTAGGTACTTAACTAATGGGAAGACAGAGATGTTGCTGGTGCTGCTGAGCCTGTCGACCAGAAACAACTTCCTGTGTGTCAGGGGCAGCTTCTCCCCGAGCCACCTGCTCTGTGAATGGTGCTGGTCTGACTGCAGGCTGGTTTCCAGACCCCTGAGGTTATTTATACGTGTCTGCTGCAACCCTGAGGCTCTTCTCCTGTGTTGTTTTAAATATTGAAGACCTGGGCTGTGATGTTGCTTGTTACCCTTGTCTGAACACTGTGGGTTAAACCCTGATTTCAGCTGGTTAGTGTTATGATCTGCTAAGATTTCTAGTTGGCTGAAGCTGGAATTCAGGAAGAGCTCTTGAGAACCCTAGTAAAGATGAGTTGGAATATGGCCACTTGGTTTTTTTTCCCCTTTCTGGAAGATATTTAGGGAAGGGAAGGGGAGGAAACAAAACTTGCTGTTTAATACTTAAAAAGTCACATTTCAAGAGATGCACAAATAGAAAGGAAAAGCATTTTTTATGTCATGTGGGGGGTTTTTTTTGGTACTGCTTTTATCTGGATGTTGGCAAAATAACCTGCAGCATCTCTTGAGTTCCTGACTAGGCTGCTGGTTGGATGAGACCAGAGGGTATCCTTGTCATTCCTGTCACTCTGCATTTCCCCCTGCACTGAGACTGGGGGGGGTAATTAATGCACAAGATGTTTATTAATAGTTTTGACTACACAGGGCATAAATAAAGAGTTAAACAGACTGAACTGGACCACCCCAAACAAAAGGGCTCACTTCAGAGCCACAGTGACTCAAATAATTGTTCAGTGTGGGGAATAAAGAGAATTTTAGGTGGAGAATTTGCCTTCAGTAAACAAGCCAGGAGGTGGGGTTATGCTGCTGATGGTGGAATGTGTAGCTGGTGAGAACCTTCTCCTGCAGAGAAGGGTAACAGGAGTGACTGGAGAAGCAGCTAAAGGGGCAGCTTAAACTCACTGCTTGGCTGAAGAGGTGGGCTTGTTAACCAGCAAAAGGAGAACCAACACTTCAGGTGTCTGAAAACATGTGGGTTGGAGCATTGTGGCAGTGGGACCTGAAGGACTGAGATGTATGAGCAGAGTTTTCCCTCAGTTTCACACAGCACCAGGAGCTGCCAGCTGCCTCCCAGCTGGCTGTTCTTCTTGCACTGTTCCCCAGGGAAATCCTAACAGTGTCACAGGGCCAGGCTGGGATGGAACCCCCTTGGTCCCGACTTCTGGGCTTTCTGCAGTTTTGACCCCACACTCCTCTGCACATTGGGACACACCCTGGTGTGGGTGTGTGGGGTGCCCTTTGTCCTTGGGAGTTCTCTTCCTGGAAGCAAGGACCTCAGAGGCAGTTCTGGTGAAGATGGGGTTGGCTGTAACTGCCTCCCAGCTGGGATCCTCTGGACCTGCCAGCTCTGCCACCTCTCCAGGCCACTTGGCCTGAGGTGTCCAGGCGTTGCTCCTGCCCTTCAGGCGAAGGAGGTGGAATGGCTGATCCTGCAGTGGTGGCTGTGCCTCTGCAGTGCTCTGGCCCCAGCAGGGCTGTTTTCCATCTCTTAAATTGCCTTGGTGATGTGCCCAGAGCTGTGTTCCAGCCCAGGGAGACATCCAGACAGCCATTAACTGACAGCCAGGGCTTCTGATATTAAATAAAACAAGCTAATTGCTGCAATAAAACTTCAGGTATTGCCAGAAACACGACAGCTCCTGACAGCAGCAGTTTCTGATTGTTGAGGAGAGGTGCATTTCCCTTAGGGAGCATCATGCAGCACCTGCCTGTGCCACATTTCCCTCTCACTCTGACCTATAAGTGGAGATTGGTGTGGAAAGCAGGGATGTGTTTTAATACCTAAAAAAACCCCCATTGATAACTTGTTTTGTTAGCAAAGTTACTTTAGTTTGACTAATCTCAGTCGCTGGGACTATACTATACCCACTACTACTATAGTGGAACTGTTTCCTGTTCACTTGGTTTCACTTGAAAACTGATCTTGCCCTGCAGTGGGAACACTCCTGAAACAAGAGGAACTGCCTACGTGGTCTACGAGGACATCTTTGATGCCAAGAATGCTTGTGATCACCTGTCGGGGTTCAACGTGTGCAACAGATACCTGGTTGTTCTCTACTATAATGCAAACAGGGTATGTGCCCCCCGGGGGGTTGAGGTTACCTGTGAACACAGCTGGCACCAAAAAGAGCTTCAGTTTGTAAGGGTAGTTGTTTGGGTATTTTTAAGAAATCAATCCAAATGGGTAGAGGGAAAACTGTCAGGATTTAATCTCTACTTGGTGATCTGCCTGCAGAAAGAAAGGACCTTTGGGCTAAGGGTGTGAAAAATGTTTTTGGTGAGTGTACTTTGGAGAAGAGGCAGCAGGGGCTTCAGGAGGGCACAGCTGCTTGGGAGGCCTTGTGTGCAGGGGGAAAGTCTCCAGGTCTGTGTGCTCTGCCTGTTGCTGGGTGTGCCAGGGCACTGAGCTGAGCAGTGCTGTTTGGCTCTGATGCTGGGGTCATGTTGTTTACTGGCAAATAATGTGGTAAGATGAGATTTTTTCCCTTTTTTTTTTCTTCTTCTCACATCTTTTATTTTCCTAATTACAGGCATTCCAAAAGATGGACACAAAGAAGAAAGAGGAGCAGCTTAAGCTTCTCAAGGAAAAATACGGAATTAATACAGACCCACCAAAATAAACTGATCATTTTGGAAACTTCAAGCCCTGACATTGAGTTCTTGAACTCAACATAGGAACTTTCAATGAAGTATAACTTTCTTTTTTATTTTATTTTATCAACTGTAATATGACTCTCTAGATCTTCACAGTAGAATTAAATACAAAACATCAGAAAATTGGGCTTTAAGATTAAATCCACTGAAGTGGACATGGCTTCTCCATGTTGTAAGGGTGGCCTGGCAAGTGCTGTATAACCACAGTCCTGTTTCTAGCAGGACCTTTCAAGATGGGACCAAGCAGGTTGAGTGTTTCACACCTCCTGAAGTTCTGCCCTGTCTCCAGGGCAGATGTTAAGGATGTGAACCCAAAGAGCACCAAGGGCTCTGCATGAGCTGCCTGCATGGAGGTAAATTTCACTTGCTACTTTCTGAAAATGGAGTGGGGCAACTAGTTTCCCTGCCACAAGGATCTTTCTGCTTTTTTTAAAAAGAGTATGTTTTGATAGTTCATCCCACCTGTATATATTGTGCACAGTTTGTTGTGCCTTTCTCCCTCTGGGAATGTTTGAAGGAGCCTGACTCCATTATGTGATCGATTCCTGGAAACAAAGCAAGCCCAAATTGTGTTTGTGACAAAGTTTCTTTTACAAACTATAGGAAATAAACAGCCTTTTAAAATGGTCCCAACTGCTTTAGGTGAATTCAGTCAAAATATCTTGTTCCCAGTGATGGAGATGAAGCAGATAAGCTGCAGTGAAATCATCCTGCTCTGATAGTGTGTTGCTGTGGGGCTGAGGGATGAGATCTTCATGACATGCACCAGGTTTGCATCTGAGCTTGGTGGGAGCTCCACATCCTTCCATGGGAAGTAGAGAACACCCAACCAAACCAGACAGTAGATGATGGTGGTTCAGCCTCAGATACCTTTAGTGTGATTGTTTTCTACTCTGTGTTTGAACTGTAGTATATTCCATGTACATACATTTTTAGATGTAGCATCTGGTGGAGGAAAAACAAATTGAAATTTTTTGGCTCTTTTTTTTTTCAGCACTCATGTCCTATGAATAAAAGTAAAGTGTGATACAGAGGATGCATAACCAGTTTGTTTTGGAAGTGGAAAAGAATAACCTCTGCCTCTGTTCTGAACCAGCTGGAAGTCCTATGAGCATTGGCCCTCCTCTTGGGGGGATTTATTTGCTTGGATTTGATGTTTTAAAGTCCCTGACCACCTTCCAGCCAGTGCAGAACATGGGCAGATGCAAACATACTTTGCCTGAGCATTTGTAATTTAAGTTAAATTTGGTTTATTGCATTATACTGTCCTAAAGAAATGTTTCCATTTTCTTATCCTTAGATTTTTGGTGAAACCTGTTACGTAAGAACCATGTTGTTCTTATGCCCCTTTAGTAAAAAAATAAATGCCTACACAGTTGTCTTTTTGGTTTGTTTTCATCAAGGCTTGTTTCATGCTGTGCTGCTTCTGCATGCAGCCTGTCACTGGTCACCTGAGGGGCTGTGATGCAGGTAAGGACTTGCAGGGTCTGTCCCAGGCGTGTGGTGAAGGACACCTGGCTCTGGGTGCCACCCTCCAGCTGGCAAAGGCAGGAGGTCCCTTGCAGTTGCCATGTGCTGTGCACCTCCTTGCTCAGCTGGGGGGAGCAGGAGGGGTGATGGTGACACCCCAGAGCAGCAGGGAGGAGGCAGCTGAAGGGGCTCAGCTTTGGGTGGGTGCTCAAAATCCCATCCTGTGCCTGACCAGGGAATATCCCCTGAACCAGGTCTGCCTTGTCCTCTGCTGCAGAGTGAGCAACATTCAGTGTGTGTAGTAAAAGCCCTGCCCCTTGCTCTGGCTGCTCCACACCTCTGTTCTTCCCTTAAAACTGATGCTTTTTGCAGCAAGAAGTTGTGCAAGCCCCTGTGAGCCATTCCTGAGGTCTGGAAGAGATGCTGGGACACTTGGAGCCCCTGAGCAGCTGGGGCCACATCTCTGAACTCCTGAAATGAGGCTCAGCTGCCAAGTCATCACCAGCTTCCCTGCTCACCCAGCCCCTGCTGCTGCTCCCATCAGGTTAGATATAAACAAACACGCAGCATAACTCCTTAGTCAGGGATCCAAGTGAAATTTTAAGATACTTGCTCTTCTACTTTCACTGAATGCAAAGATCCTCTGTCCTTGTGCTTAGCTCAGCAGTTAACTCCTCCTACCTCAGTTTTCAGGTCTCACCCATCAGATCAATACAAACTAAAGCTTTTTTGGGCAGAAGTCAGTGTTTAAAAAGGAATTAAACCCTATCGAAGGGCTTGTTTCTGTGTGAACATCCATAGGTTTGTAAAGGTTTAAACTGCTCCCCCCATATGTATATGTCATATAAATACCTACACACACACTCTGATAATGGGCCTGTTACACCATTTGTTGGGCAGTTAGAAGGCCCCTTGCTGTAAGAGGAACTGGAGGTGCTTGTCATATGCTTCTAATAAATAATAAATAGTGTTAATAAAACACCAAAGTGCTAATAACAGTGCCACGTGCTGCCAGCCTTGTTTAGAATCATATGCAAATACTGCATTGCTTCTGTCAATAGAGGAGAGCACGGGGCTTGCACTGCAGTCTCTGTTTTCATGAGGATTTGATGCTGTTTGAAAAACATATATAAAAAGCAATTCTTTAGGGTAATAAGATTAATAAAAATTCCTTCAGTGAATCCTCAAGATCAGCAGCTTGTGATTTCTCTGAGAGCTCAGCTGCTGCCTTTCATTAAATATTCCATTTCATACTTTTTCTTCTAGTGCCTGTTCAGGGCTTTCAGTGTCCCTGCACATGTAAAATGAAATAATAATTTGTACCTGCAAGACAGTGGGAATGGAAATCGAATGCCTGGAGGATTGTTTTGATGAGGTCTGCTCAAGATTTTGTTTAAAATGTAATATCAAAGGCCAGGCAAATGAATTCAGTTATATATGAATGGCAGAGGGGGCAGGAAAGAAGGCAGATGTTACCAGCCTCCTACTCTGCATCTGTGCTGGTTTTTGTGTGTGCTCACTTCCCAGTTAATTTTTCAGGAAGTAGGGCATGAAATTAAGCCTGGAAGGTCATTTTTTTTCCCATCGATGCTGTTTAGAAACCAGCAACAAGAGCATATCTGATTACACAGGCAACAACAGTGTGTTTTTTCCAACCCATTATGCAGTGGTAATAATTGTACGTACTGTGTTGATCGATGATGCAATTAAATAAATTAAGGCATTTGCAGTAAGAGCTGAAGATTACATTTCCTTGAAGGCCTTAATTTCCCTGAGTATGACAAGGGACAAGTAGTTTTCCTTTCAGATTTAAGAAAAAAAGAAAGAAACTGGCACGAAAAAGGCAATAATCTCTGGTTCCAAGAAAGGTCTCTGTGGAGAAGGGGTGATGAGGGCTGGCATTCCACCAGCCAGCTGTGCTGAGGGGGTTACAGACTCAGACAGGGCCGGGTTGTGCTGCTGAGGGCACAATGCACAGACCCTGCAGGTAAAGACAGGAAGGCTGAACACGACCAGCTCTTGCAGCCCAGCGGGAGCACATTTTCTCCTGGTAAGAAGCCCAGCAGCAGGGCAGAGCTGTGCCCCACCCACGGCTGCAGCCAAAGCAGCGTTCCAGGTAGGCTGAGCCTGCCTTTGCACTGCCTTTCACTTCTGTGGCATTCAGGAAAGGTCCCAAACCAGGTCCTTTATGGGTTATTTTCCCTAGGAAGCTTAAACCGGGCCATTGGTAGGAACAGCTTCAGCCCAATGTGCTGAACTCACCCGTGTCTGACTGGTGTGGCACGGGTACCTTGCCTGGCTTCAGGACACCTCCAGGAGCTCAGCTCTGCAGCTGCTGCAGCTCAGCCTGCCAGCTGTGAAACCAGGAACAGGCCAGGGCAGTGGGAAAGGAGGCCAGGACCTTTGAAAAGGATTTGGGAGAGCTACTGGGCATCAAACCCTGGCAGGGCTATTAACAGGGAATTAGCCTGTACTAAATAAAATAGCTATTGTGAAATGTGGATGTGTAACTGTGCTGCTGCAGTGATCCTAGATTTCCACCAAGAAAAGGGTCCTGAAAGGCCTTTTGTTTTTTCATGGAAAGGGGAGAAAACCCCAGTATTTACTCCACCAACCCTTGGTGGTTATTACAGCCTCGGTGAGGCCACAGGCTGCCAGAGATGGGTTTTATGGGCTTATTGATTAACAAACCCTCCAACGTGGCTTTGTGGGTAAAATGACCATCTAGAGAACGAGGAGCAGGAGCTGTAGGCACTGGCCAGTCTTGCTCCTCTGTGCTCCTTTTGTCTCTCATCTCTAGGAGGTATTACCTGGAGATACCTGTGTAGCTTTGTGGCCTGTCTGCTGGTGCTGGGTGCGTCCTCCTCACAGAGTCACACAAGGACAGGGCATGAACACTGTTTGAAATCTTTCCATCAGAAAATCCAGTAGCTGAAAACTCTGAAAGTAGTTAATAGTCAAGTGAAATAACAAAAACATTGTGACTTAGTGATGCTCTTTTCTGCTTGTTTGTTTTTTCTGCAACAAAGGGGACAAATCAAGTTTAGGCAAAGCAAAATAAAAACACAGAGGCAGCTTTGCTGAGCAGGCCCTGCTCCTATAACCAGGCAACTGACAGTCTGTGCATCTTCACGTCTCCAGAGGAGGCACCAGCAGTTTATGGACTCATCTATCCATCAAATGAAATCAATATTGCTCACTCTTGAGTGCCAGGAGCCCAGGGCACACACTGGGTTTGCAGACTGTAAAGAGCATCCAAAGATGCAGCTAAAAACCCCTGGTGTGTTCAGTGGCTGCATCATCCCACACTTCAGCTTTGTTCTGTAAGGGGGATGCACATAATCCTGCTCTGCTCTAGCCTTTCTCAGCTCCAGGAGGAAATGTTCCTCTAGGCCATGTAGAGAAACAATTAACAACAAAAAAACCAAACCAAACAAAAACCCAACAAAACAAAAAAACCCCGCGAGTTGCTGACTGCTTGAAGAACTTCTTGTACCCCAAAAAGAATTCCAGTGGCCAGAGGAGAAAAAGAGGAAATAGAAGCTGCAAAGTATCAAGATTTTATTGTGTTTTATATATAGACTTTTAATTCTTAAATGAGACAGTAGTTTTTAAAACAGCAGCAAGCAGAACATACAAGTTGAGAAAAGTGGCAGCGCAGGTAACTCTGGTTGGCTAATGCCCTTTCATGTACAAGGTGTACACTGGATTATTTGTTATTGGTTTTGAGCACCTTTTGTGTTTTTGTTTGTTGGTTGTTGTGTTTTTTTTTTCTTGGTTTAAGTGTACAGTAAGGCAGTGGTTTTCAATAAGGATTATATATATTTATAATTATATATATTTTCAATCATCACTGTGAATTATTCTTACATGCAACTTAAATAAAATGTACAACTTGAAAATGTTACAACAGCAGACTTTTTTTTTTTTTTTAACTTTTTTTTTTCTCCCCAAAGCAAGGCTTCTAATAAAAGGCAAATACAGACACCACAAAGTTAAAAAAGAGAAGGCAGGTGTAAGACACCCAGAGGCAGGAGCTACTGACAGGACAGCTCGAGCAGGGAAGATTGGGATTCCAGTGAGAGAGAACAGATGGTTATTAACAGATGTCTCCAGCCAGCTCCTTCCAGAAGATTCACTCTAACCTGAGAAGCTCCACATCAAAGAGGAGAGTAGCATTGGGAGGGATTACCCCAGGGTGGCCTGTGGCTCCGTAGGCCATCTCAGGTGTGCAGGTCAACTTGGCTCTTTGTCCTAAGCTCATCTGGGTTTTCAATGTTGGAGAAAGGAAGAAAGAATACAAAAATAAAATAAAATAATAAATATATATATATATATATATATATACATTAGGAGGAAAACAGAGAGCAAGTCACTATGTGGCAGATTTACAGAACCAAGGAAAGTTGGGACCATTGGAGTCATCTTTCAGGTGCAAGCTGAAGCTGCCAGAAAAATCTCAGATGTAGGTGTCCTGACTCCTCTGGCTTCTGGCAGCAGTTACTTAAATTGCCAGAGCCAGTCTGGGCGTTTTTTAACACTTAGGTTTTCTAACACAGTTTGGTCCATCGTGCCTGCTCTGGAGCCATCTGCAGGAGGTACAAGTTCCCTCTGCAGAGCACAAGGTATATGTAACACCATCAGGAGGCGTTAGGAAAAGGTTTCTCAGTAAAGAGGTAGGACCTGAGCTCTGTATTCATGAGCAATGAGTTCTGAAATGCAGCGAGGTTCAGCTTCTGGAAAGTGCTCAGCAATGTTTTTCCTTCTGCAGCCACCACCAGGGATGACCTCAAAAAGCACTGCTCAACTGCTAACGCTCTAGGCACCCAAGCTGCTGCTGTTTGGTGGGTGCAAACACTGACACACTCCTAGTTAAAAGAGGTACCTGTTCCCAAGGGCAGACGTCTCACCTCAGGTGCTGCAGGCACTGGCCAGTCTTGCTCCTCTGTGCTCCTTTTGTCTCTCATCTCTAGGAGGTATTACCTGGAGATACCTGTGTAGCTTTGTGGCCTGTCTGCTGGTGCTGGGTGTGTCCTCCTCACAGAGTCACACGAGGACAGGGCATGAACACTGTTTGAAATCTTTCCATCAGAAAATCCAGTAGCTGAAAACTCTGAAAGTAGTTAATAGTCAAGTGAAATAACAAAAACATTGTGACTTAGTGATGCTCTTTTCTGCTTGTTTGTTTTTTCTGCAACAAAGGGGACAAATCAAGTTTAGGCAAAGCAAAATAAAAACACAGAGGCAGCTTTGCTGAGCAGGCCCTGCTCCTATAACCAGGCAACTGACAGTCTGTGCATCTTCACGTCTCCAGAGGAGGCACCAGCAGTTTATGGACTCATCTATCCATCAAATGAAATCAATATTGCTCACTCTTGAGTGCCAGGAGCCCAGGGCACACACTGGGTTTGCAGACTGTAAAGAGCATCCAAAGATGCAGCTAAAAACCCCTGGTGTGTTCAGTGGCTGCATCATCCCACACTTCAGCTTTGTTCTGTAAGGGGGATGCACATAATCCTGCTCTGCTCTAGCCTTTCTCAGCTCCAGTAGGAAATGTTCCTCTAGGCCATGTAGAGAAACAATTAACAACAAAAAAACCAAACAAAACAAAAACCCAACAAAACAAAAAAACCCCGCGAGTTGCTGACTGCTTGAAGAACTTCTTGTACCCCAAAAAGAATTCCAGTGGCCAGAGGAGAAAAAGAGGAAATAGAAGCTGCAAAGTATCAAGATTTTATTGTGTTTTATATATAGACTTTTAATTCTTAAATGAGACAGTAGTTTTTAAAACAGCAGCAAGCAGAACATACAAGTTGAGAAAAGTGGCAGCGCAGGTAACTCTGGTTGGCTAATGCCCTTTCATGTACAAGGTGTACACTGGATTATTTGTTATTGGTTTTGAGCACCTTTTGTGTTTTTGTTTGTTGGTTGTTGTGTTTTTTTTTTCTTGGTTTAAGTGTACAGTAAGGCAGTGGTTTTCAATAAGGATTATATATATTTATAATTATATATATTTTCAATCATCACTGTGAATTATTCTTACATGCAACTTAAATAAAATGTACAACTTGAAAATGTTACAACAGCAGACTTTTTTTTTTTTTTTAACTTTTTTTTTTCTCCCCAAAGCAAGGCTTCTAATAAAAGGCAAATACAGACACCACAAAGTTAAAAAAGAGAAGGCAGGTGTAAGACACCCAGAGGCAGGAGCTACTGACAGGACAGCTCGAGCAGGGAAGATTGGGATTCCAGTGAGAGAGAACAGATGGTTATTAACAGATGTCTCCAGCCAGCTCCTTCCAGAAGATTCACTCTAACCTGAGAAGCTCCACATCAAAGAGGAGAGTAGCATTGGGAGGGATTACCCCAGGGTGGCCTGTGGCTCCGTAGGCCATCTCAGGTGTGCAGGTCAACTTGGCTCTTTGTCCTAAGCTCATCTGGGTTTTCAATGTTGGAGAAAGGAAGAAAGAATACAAAAATAAAATAAAATAATAAATATATATATATATATATAAAAATACATTAGGAGGAAAACAGAGAGCAAGTCACTATGTGGCAGATTTACAGAACCAAGGAAAGTTGGGACCATTGGAGTCATCTTTCAGGTTCAAGCTGAAGCTGCCAGAAAAAGCTCAGATGTAGGTGTCCTGACTCCTCTGGCTTCTGGCAGCAGTTACTTAAATTGCCAGAGCCAGTCTGGGCGTTTTTTAACACTTAGGTTTTCTAACACAGTTTGGTCCATCGTGCCTGCTCTGGAGCCATCTGCAGGAGGTACAAGTTCCCTCTGCAGAGCACAAGGTATATGTAATCCATCAGGAGGCGTTAGGAAAAGGTTTCTCAGTAAAGAGGTAGGACCTGAGCTCTGTATTCATGAGCAATGAGTTCTGAAATGCAGCGAGGTTCAGCTTCTGGAAAGTGCTCAGCAATGTTTTTCCTTCTGCAGCCACCACCAGGGATGACCTCAAAAAGCACTGCTCAACTGCTAACGCTCTAGGCACCCAAGCTGCTGCTGTTTGGTGGGTGCAAACACTGACACACTCCTAGTTAAAAGAGGTACCTGTTCCCAAGGGCAGACGTCTCACCTCAGGTGCTGCTTATTCTGGCAGAGAGCCCTTGCCCTCGGGATGGACAGAAATGCCAGTTCCTCTCACTCCAGGCTAGCTCTGGAGGTAAGAGTGCTCATCAAGTTTTGGGGTATCAAAATACAAAGCTCTGCTCTTCTAAAAGATTAATTTGGGGTGGAGTATTCTCAAACTGCTGTTTGTGCACCACACACTTGTGATCAGATACTCAGTGGCCAAGAAACAATCCCTGATTTGACTCAGTGACTTAACTCAGACACCTCTCCCAAGATCAGGCACATCATCATAGAATCACAGGATGTCTTGGGTTGGAAGGGACCTCTAAAGGCCATCTAATCCAACCCCCCTACAATAAGCAGGGACATCTCCAACTAGAACAGATTTCTCAGAGGCCCATCAAGCCTGACCCTGAACATCTCCAGGGATGGGGCCCCCACCACCTCTCTAGGCAACCCATTCCAGTGATCCACCACCCTCATTTTAAATAACTTTTTCCTCATGTCCAGACTAAATCTGCCCTTCTCTAGATTGAAACCATTACCCCTGGAGTCTTCTCTTCTTCAGGCTGAACAGCCCCAGCTCCCTCAGCCTGTCTTCATAAGAGGTACTCCAGCCCTCTGATCATTTCTGTGGCCCTACCACATCATTGCACAGACTATGCACGATATCCCATGAAATTTTTGTTGAGGCTCTGTAAAATATGCCAAAGCTAGAGCTTTGATGACTTTAGGCAGAAGGAAAATGTGCATTTGAACTCTGCCCCATTCTAGGAGTATTCATAGCATGGGGCTGATGATGTAAGAGCAGATGACCTCCCCCAGTCCCTGCGAGGGTTTGTGTGGGGCAGGCTGCTGAGCATGGGTTTTAGGCACAGGGCAACCTTGAACTGTCAGAAGTTGAGCAGAGAAGTTCTAGAACTCCTCAAAGGGACTGCTCCCTCTCTGGCTGGAGAGAAGGAAATGTTTGCATTGCTTTCTCCATAGGGCTGGAAATAATCTTCTCTTCCACCCCCTCTCTGGAAAAGCATGGTTGCATCATTCCTCAGCGGATTGTTTGTCACTTTGCATTCTTCCCTTCTCTCTATTTAAGCATAAGAAGTTGTTTCTGTTGTTCCTATAGTAATATTTCAGAGTTTCCTCCTAGTTCTAAGACTCTAAAATGAGGAGTCACAAGGAGTTTTCACCCTGATCTCATTCACTCTTGCACCTGAGGACCCCAATGGCACTCCTGACATGCTGGGCCCTCACAACACTGCAGACAAAAAGCAAGGGTTAGCAGTGAATTGCATGGTCTGGCTCTGAAGGGTTTTACTGCCTTGGCATTCGAACAGTAATTCATGGAGGTCAGTTTCCTTTTTCTCAGCAAAGGGTTGGTCACTGAATGCATAAATTTTGTTGCTGGGAGCCTGAAGTAATAAAAATTTAACAGTGCAGTTCAGCAAGGGTCTAAATCTGTAGCTCAGTCATGAATGTCACCAAAAAATAGAAGCTTGGACTTCCATGAAGTAGCTGAATAGGCCACTCCATAAAACACTGCCACCTGGAACACCTGAGAGGCCACTGTTGTCTATTTGTTGAGCTGCCCATGGGAAAGGGACAGGGCTGATGTGGCAGATGGGCACTGAGGGAGGGGACTGTACCTCTCCACTCTCAAACGCTCACAGACACAGCAAATGGAAAGCCTCATGAGCAGGAGATGTCCCTGGATGGATGGAGGAGAACTACAGGAAATACTGTGCTCAAATGTACCACACTTTCAGTAAAGCTATGAGTTCCACTTGGTCTTGCCACCACTGCACTAGACATTGCTGTGCTCACACACCCTTCAGCCAGCTTGAAGTCCAGCCAGAATAATTTATATGTACCTGTGTAACACCTTCTTCAAATCCTTTAATGACTTCTTGCCTGCCAATCTTGAACCTGAAAGGCTTATTTCTG
>NW_009954102.1:5119643-5155809 GCF_000747805.2 Chaetura pelagica | reverse complement strand
AGACACAGTTTCATCTAAATGTAAGTAAGTGCTGCAGAGGGAGGGAAGGAGTGAAAAATTAACGTCTTGATCCCATCAGCTGCTCATTTCCATTTCCACTTCGAAGCCTCATCCAGAATGGGTAAGGCAGGAGGGTCAAATGCCCATATTGTTACCTTTGCATTCTAGTACTTTAGGCTCTAGTATGGAAATATATTATTCTTACTATTCTTAATGCAATAGGTTGTAATTCATATCGTGCTGATCAGTGCACAGACATCCAGAGGAGCTGCTGCTCTCACAGTGGAGCTTCCTGGCTAAGCAGATAAAAGTAGACAAGGAACAAGAGGGAAGCAACAGAGGAGAGAATCCCAGCACAAGTTCCTGATCCAGACCTGCTTGTAAACACCAAAAAACCCTTCCCTAAACCAAACCTGCAGACCAAAAATCCAAATTTAACATAAAATAGCTAGTTTTGCTTCTCATTAAATAATTACCATGTATTTTAAGACATTCTTTTAACAGTGTAACTAAGTAAAAAGGAATAGTCCTTCTGGAATACAGGTTGGGTGGCCAGGGGGCTGTTGCTGTGCATGGCCCAAAGCTCACCCCAGTCAGCAGGAGCTTTCTGCCTTTGGGTGGGGATGTAGGTCAAGGTTTGGGAACTCTTGAGCCAAATGTGGTACCAGTTACAGCAAGCACAGAGGAGCTCTTCTGAGCTATTCCTGCAGATTTTCCTCAGAATACCTAGAGGGAATATTTGGCACCTTGGACTGTTCACCTTCCCTCCTTGATTTACCCAGGAGTACTAAAAATAATGTGCATTACACAGATGTGGCCATTCCACACCAGGCATGAGAAACTTCTACACTACATTACGACCATCTGAGTTCCCTCCTTGTACAGAAAGAAAGGAAAAGACTTTTGCTTAGAAAGTTTGTGTTATGAATCAAAGGTAAATACAAAGACATGCCAGAATTAAAAAATTAAGACTAAAAGGGTAGAATTCAACTTAGCAACCTTTATGCTTCCAAGATGTAACCAGCAACTTTTGAGCTAATTACTCTGCTTCACTCTATAATCAAGTCAGAGAAAAATGCACTTTCAGGGAGTAATTCACCTAACCCAATCTAAGGATCTACATTAGGACATCAGGAATTGCAACCTAGCTGTATCTATTTTGTTCCAATGAATATATGGCAAGCCCAAACAACTAGCTCAGACATAGATGTCTCCAAATTAATTAGTAGTTAAATCAGTGGTGATGGCATTCTGGGCTTGCAGTGATCAGTGCACAGTACCCAGTCATTCCAGTGGGGTTCTGGGTCTCTACTGATATTTTACATCAATATGAAAACCAAATGCCACGTTAAGGTAAATTAGCTGTTGACTAAGTCCACCATTTGTCCAAGCTGGTCCTTCAGAGACACACGTGTGTGTGTATAAGATCCTAGGAGGAAAATGATGGAATAACCTGCCCTTAAAGTATGTTTCATAACCTTCACCATTAGCACTCGTTATGCTCCTAAGGTTTTCAGAGTATAATGGTGAAGTATTTTATGCATGCTCTGATGCAAGGACACACACATATTATGCAATATATGTGTTCAGGGATATCCCTGAACCTCCACACAAGCTGGGAAGTCACACCAGCTGCACAAGGATTTCTAGTTACAGACAAACATGGGTTCATTTGTACTGTAGAAAATCAGCCTGCACAGGGAAGAGGGGAGGGAGAAGCAGCTCAGGGGGAACTCTCAGGCATATCATAGAACCCTTTTCAAAGTACCTGATCTTAAACTTAAATGGCAGTCCTTCCTCACAGCAATTTTATTTTTAAACACATCATAAAAACTTCTGATTCTACAAAATGGAAGGAGGCTATTAAAGAATCCCAATATTTAATAGTTTTAATACTAAAACTTAGTACTTTCATTACAGTCTGAATGTTCAAAGCAGTATGCAAACATTAATTATTCCTCACAGCAGCTCAAGGAGGCAGAAGATATTTATTATAAAATAGCCTCAATCTGCAAGTTCAGATTCAGATGCAAAGCTCCACAACATTTCAGTGTGCTTTCACTTCCTTTTGTAACTAAATCCTATTAAAATACTTAGCTTAAAGGTCTGGTTGTTTACTAAATACCACACATCAAATCAGGGGCAGGACCAGAATTAACTCTTCAGAGATCCCAACAACAGCTACTGGACAATGTTTCCCATTCAAAATAATGTTTCTATCTGCCCATGATCTTGCTATGTTATATATATTTATATATAATAGAAAAACTGACTCCCATTTCACCATCGAAAGCCTGCAGAAGATGTGTTTACACCTTGTAGAAGAAAACAATCATCTTTTCCTATGTTTACACAACATCCTATTGTCAGCAACAGCAGAAAATTCCTCAGGTGATTAATTCAGAAATGTACCCTCCTCTGTCATCACTCCACTTTACTGCTTTTGGAGGACAAACTGGGATTCAAGGAATCAGACGTGTTGGTATTTGCTGAAGCTCTGGTGGGAGGGTCAGTTTTTATAGGACTGCCCTTTGAACAAACATCTGGTTCAGAAATGAGTCAAGAGTCCCCATGTGCCCTGGAGAAGTTCCGATCTAGATTTAGATATGAACTTTAGATCTTTTTCATCTCTCTACTTCTGAAAGTTAAGAGTCGACTGGTCAGGCTCCTGGGAGCTAAACCAGCATAATGTTTTATTTTCTCTCTTGCTAATGCATCCATTGATTTTTCTTTTTGTGAAAACATTGATTTGGTTCATATTTTCAACAAGGACGGATGCCCATCTTCAGTCTGTGGGCACCTTTATTTATCCAGCTAACAAGAAGGAGAAAAAAACCCACAATCTGGAACTGAACAACCACATTGTTTTGCAAAGTCAGAAAAATCAATAAGAGTTCTGACTGAGCAAGGACATCCAGATGCCTACATGCTTCCTTGTGATAATAGCTTTACATTTCATTCTGGAAGGTAACAATCACTGTATGAAAATAATTAATTGTACAAACTCAGTTATCAGAATATTGAGCAGATTTGAAAACATTCTGATCTACAAGGTGTCCTAATGAGTAACTAGGTTTTAAAACTAGGTGTCCGTAGAAAAGCTGTTTCAGATTATGGGTCCTGCTGTGTTCACATCTTTGGAGCTGAAGATCAAAGAGTAGACAAATGCCTTTTTTAAGGAACACAACCAGGGATCATCTAAACTGCCAAAAATACAACACCATTGGGCTAAAAAAACCCAGTGAAAACATAACATAACAGCTTCATAACAGAAGCTGTTATTTCTTATGAAAACACAGGTGTGGTCTGCACTACTCTTTTAACATGAATTAATTAACTGAGGTCAGTCAACCTCATCTAAGGTCATGTCTGCTCCCTAAGGGGAGAGGGCTAATGACACTGTCTCTACTTGCCTAGTAACTTAGGAATCTTTTAGGCAATTTCAACCAAGTTTGGCAGAATAGTAGGGTTCATACTGATGTAAAAATCATATTCATGTAATGAAAATAAATCTGCACAGGAAGAAGATTGTGTAAGTGCTTCTACCAAGTGAAAGGCTCAATTTTAATTTGTTACCAGGTAACTTCTATTATTGAGGAGAGGTCAGGAATGGAGAGACATGAATGCTGCAGCTGGACCAGTCTCAGTTTCTTTTTACCAGAGGGTTCCTTCACCTGAGAATGACTGAGCTGGGAATTCTAGCAACCACGTAACATAAATTCACAGAACCAGCCCAGCTGTTTAGACATCTATGGTCCCAACAAAACCATGCCCCAAACCATTACCTATACAAAAGACAGATGGAGAGGGAGAACACCAAAGGCCCTCCATAGATAACCTGTCAAGCTTATGTGCCTGAATCTGGAAAATTTATCTGTAAAATTCCACTGCTAACATTAGCCATCTCAAAGGTAGAAACTGCACCTCAACCTGTCAACCAGGCTGCTTCTACACTTGATGGAGAAGAAGCAGTACCTCCAAGAATGATTCATCCCACCTAGTTTTAGATGTTAAAACTGCAATAACCTCCTGGAATTGCTGATCATTCTCAGTCATCTAACTTACAAAACTTTAAGAAGTTAACAACATTAATTTTAACTGCTAGACTGACAGCTTTTTACAGAACTGTAGTGAGGAGGTATTATCTCAGCCATCCATACTAAATGAAGTAGTCCAAATTGCATCCCAGGCTTCACTGGCTCCAGTGTTTACTGAATTATTTGGGTTTGCATTTTTGACACACTTCTGGAATCAGAAAACTGAGATCCCAAACCACGACAAATGTCTTTATTTCATTACCTTTTATCCTGTACAGTGGGATTCACTTACAAGTATGGAAGGGATAAATTGAATAGGTGACTTTCAAGAAACTGCAACTTTCATCTGAAAAGCATTCCATCACCTATTTTTCAATCTGTAAATACCTACAGAACATAAAGGCACTACATACACTTGAGACACTTTCAAGTGAAGAAACTACTTTCTGAACATTTGTTGGCAGCAAAAAAGGGACAGATATTCAGAAGGTGTTTCTAGGATATTATCCTGTTTCATGTTATGTAGACCAGAGATTCTTCAGGATAGGGACTGTATTTTGATGCACTTTAATGCAATCACCTCTCCAACTATGCCTCCTAATAAAACTGCTATTATACACCTGTCATTTGGTCCAGTTCCTAGGACTCTTTGAGGGCAGCATTTGCTGCAGATCCTGTTGTGGGGGGTTAGGAATTTGTGGGTCTCAACTTTTTCTTTTTTCTAAATATAGATTATTACAATGTCAGAATATTTCAATATTCTATCTGGAGAATGTCACAAAGGCAGGAAATTCTGATTTTGCCCCAATTTACCACCTGTAACTATTATTAATATATACTTTCAGTCTGAAAAATATAGTATTGGAAGTTTCTAGAAACCGTACAGAAGGCTTTGTCTCAACATTGTCACCTTCACAGAGTATAGAGAAAGACACAGTTCAGCAAAACAGAGGAGTTCAGCATAATCACATAGGAGTGGTGGGAGAAACACATCCATAAAGTCACAAACGACATCCCAGGTTGGTTTACACTAGCAGAGCTCCACTGATCTGAGTGGTGTTACTCAAATTTTAAATACAAACAGATCTCTTCAGGACTCAGTTCTGACACACTGTGGTAGAGCAGGACAACTCTGCATTCATAGAGTCACAGAATGGTTTGGGTTGGAAGGGACCTTAAAGACCATCTCCTTCCAACCTGCATGGGCAGGGACATCTCCCACTAGACCAGGTTGCTCCAAGCCCCATCCAACCTGGCTTTGAACACTTCCAGGGGTGAGGCCTCCACAGCTTCCCTGGGTGATCTGTTTTCCAGTGTCTCACCAACCTTCTTTCTAATTTCTAACCTAAATCTACCCTCTTCCAGGTTAAAGCCATCACCCCTTCCTGCTGCTACAAGCCCTTGTAAACAGTCCCTGCCCAGCTTTTCCATAACCCCTTCAGGTACTGGAAGGCCACTATAAGGTTCAGTGGTGTCCCTCCCAGCTCGTGGCTGAGCCTCTTGTTAAACACACCTGAGATGCGCTATGGAGAGATGAGGGCAACATATTGCTAGGCAAAGACAGTCAGTGCCTTTTGTTTCTGCTTCCCAGGGAAATGCCTGAGGCTCTCCTGAGGCTCATTCCATCCCAATCCAGACCTGTGCAAGCCAGGTATCTCACATCTCTTCCATCTTAACCTGCCATTTCAGTATTACCTCAAAACAGTTCACTGTTTTACACCTTTACATCCTTACAACAGCTCCCAGTCACCTGTAGTTACACCTGGCCATGCCCCTCCTTGCAACCATCCCCACAATAAGTACCACATACCTCGGATTTCCTTGCTTCCAATTCCAAAACAAACTCTTTTCTGGACAAATTTGCTGTCTCATCATTTTTACTGACACAAATTGTTTTCATTGGAAATGATGATTGTTGTAATGGAAATAAAGGTGTTGAAGGTGGGCTGGAGGATGTCTTCATTCCCTATGCTATGTTTGAGCAGTGGGTTGTCTTATGGTGTCCTGTGCAGGGATTTTGGCAACTGAACTGAGAAGGGGAGCATGGCTGTTCATGGGAAGTTTCAACAACAGAGCTTTATTGCCACTGGGAACACACACTGGGTTTTATCCCTGCTAACTTTCCTGTGATTAATAGAAAAAAAAGGCTTATAAGGAAAGAAAAAGGACTGGCTGGCTTAGACTGTATTTCTCCTGACAGTTTACAGCCACTTTAGAAACAATTATTAACCTTTTAAAGGAATTTTCACTCTAGAGGGGTAGTAGGTGAAGAGACCCGGGGTCCATCTCTGCAATGTATCAGCTCTTCAGCCCAGTTTTTTTTGTTGTTGTGTAAAAAGGCAACAGGGAGGATCTGAATGTGCCATTTGTTGCCATGACAAACAATCACTGACTCATAGAAATAGAGGGATGGTGGTCACTTCTTAGTTCCTGTTACCACAGTGAGGGTTGATCTTTCCAACACCAGCAGCGTCGATGCTTCATTTTCTTCATGTATTATATACTCATATATCTTTAATGTGGAGTAAGAGCAACACAATCAATTATTTATGATGCAGCTGACAGCATGCAATGAAGATACCACAGACAACTATTCAATAATGCATTACCCAGCACTTATATATCAGTGTTGTGGACAACTACAACAATATGAAAGAGTCTTGCACTTAGTTTGACTTCACAGCCAAGAAAATGACAGGCAATTGTCTAGTTCACTCTACTGAAAGGCATTATTCTGTCCTAACAGCTTTATAGATTTGCATATTTTTAAAAGAGAGGGGGAAAAAAGTAGATTTACCCTCAAGGAAGATGTAAGGCTTAATAAGCATATTCTACTTTCATTGTAGAGAGACTAAAACAATTCCTCTTTTGCCACAAAACGGTAATTTTATTTCTAGGGTTTGATTCTGTTACCATTGCAAAATTCAGCTGTAGAATATACATGCTCTGCAGCATAAGGCAAAATTAATTTGAGTAAGCATGGCAGAATCAGGTCAGTCTGCGTATGCTAATGAGCAGGACAATAGATGTCTAAAGCAACATTTTAGAGAATATATTACTACGGAAATATCTGGCGTCTTCTTAATTTCTACCCCTAAAAATCACGTCCTGTGACACAGGTTCTGGAGGGACAGGGAAGGCTCCTACTGGGCTAGGTCTTTCTGGCCCTGCCTCCCAGTCCCAGCCAAGAAGCACAAAGAACATTTCCAGACCACAGCTGAAATGCAAAGAAGACATTTTGCAAGATTTCCCACCCAAACACATCTAACAGGACTTAGCAACGACCCTGTTCTTAAATAAGGAGACAACCAAAAGTATTCTTGGGAAAGACAGGCACAAACAAGATGCAATCAGAGAAGAAAACAGTTTATAAAAATGGGTGTTGACTGAGCCATGAAAGAGCACACAGTCAATATGCCAAGATTATATATACTCCAAGGAAGTCTGAGGCAGACACAGCCATTCCATCATGGTCTCATATGTACAGAAAACACACATCATGCAGAAGTTACATGCTTTTTATCCAGGGTATCTGACTTTTTGATCCAGACTGATCAGACATCCCTGTAATACATCTTATTTTAGAGACGTGGTGAAACCTTCCTGGCTGGCATTATGCAATATCCCCTCCCTTCACAAGTGTTCAGAGAATTCCTGGGGAATTGCCTCCTCCCACCCGCAATTCCACGTGGGAAAAAGAAATGTGACTTCACTGGCACCAGTTTGGGGCCACCATGGGGTCTCACTCCAGGCTCAGGCACAGTTTCCAGAGTAATTAGGTGAAACACACTGCTGTTTCACTCAGCAAATCCCTCACTGAAGAGCAGAGAAGAATAGGTATCCAGGTGCTGCACTCTCACAGAATCACAGGGTGTGAGGGGTTGGAAGGGACCTCTAGGAACACCCAGGAACCTCCAGGAACACACCTGCTTTCACAAAAAATAGAATTTTGGCAGTACTGTTTTCAATATAAACAGTGTTTTATGTGCTCCAAGGCAGTCCCTGGAAGTGCCATAAATATCACTCTGCCTGTAAACTGTGAGACTATGTTCTGAAATAATACTACCTACTAAATTCTTCTCTTGCCACGTTTATTTCCTATTTTTGCTCATCGTTACTGGTGCTGCAGATTCTCATTGGTGTAAACTGGCACAGTTCCCCTGATATTAATGAAAGTACAAAAAAATACATGTAGCAGTTTAAGGCCTGGATCACGGTAATTTAAAACTAAGTTGAACGATGCACTCGGGACTATTCTCCAGAGCAGAATCCTGCAAGAATACAGAATAGTGTAGATTTGTGATCAGAGCAAGAAACTGGATGTCACCAGACAGCTGTGCAAGTATAACTCACCTTCATTTTATTCCCTGTGAAACAACGACTGTAGTTTCACCAAGGTCAGAAAGAGAGTTGGTAGCATATCCAGCAATAATATTAATTAATATACTTTGCCTTAGGTATCTCGAAAGGTTTCAGTCAGTAAGCCTTGAAAGTATCTTCAGTGGAAAGGAGCTATTAACAGCACAGTTTGTTTTTATAAATAGGCCTTTTCCATCTCTACGTTTTGATCTTGGTGATCTTATAAACAAACTATGGAAAAAGTGGCAGCTGTTGTCTTGACAGATGGGGCTGAGGCATCAGTCCCCTGGACAGGAGACAGTCGTCTCTCTGGAGAACAAAAGGAATTTTCAAGTCTCTGCATCTATTTTCATCAGTTTAACAAGCCACTCGTGTCTTGGATCAGTGAAGGGAAGAAGCAAGGAGAATGCAAAATAAAGGTTTCAGGGGAAACATCTCAGAGAAAGGGGTGAGAATCAGATGAGTATCAACTATTAGTGACTTTCCCCCTTGAGTTTTACTGAAGTGACAGACAGAAAAGGAATCAGACGTTTCTTACAGAGGCAATGGAGACAAACAGGCTCTTCCAGAAGGTGGGATACAGGAACCCTGTGCACAGAGTGAAGCACAGTCTGTAGTCAGCTTGCAGTATGGAGTAAGTACAAGGATGCACCTCAGTTTTCAGTTTTTCCTAGAATTTAGCATCATCATCTATTTCAGGTGTAGAGTTTTGAATATGATTTTAAGGACAGACACAAGTCTGAGAAGGTTCATCCTTTTTAAAGGGTGCTTGGTAGGGAGGGAGCTGCTGCCCACCTTTTCTAGCATAAACACTTGCCAGAAGCACCACAACTTCAACTTTGCCTCAAGCTTGAATTTAAACTCATGCTCTTCACCTCTTCTGATGTTATCCTCCTCATTAGACAATCAAACATTCCATGGCATCACCATCTGTGCTCCCACTTGAATCTGTGTGGTAGCTGGAAACGGAGAATGATCAAGTTAGCAGAAAACTGAGGAACTAGCAATTAGGGAGATTAGTGGGATGGACTTGCTGAGTAAGCTATGTCTGATACTGTGTAGGGTTTGTCCCTGCATTGTTCTCATGGACTTCAGCAGGAGTCTGAGGATGGACTGCACAGACTATTAACATTTTTCCAAAAGCAAAAGTATTTTCACACACAAAAGACACTGTAAACTAAACCAGTTTAGATTCTAAAAATACAATTAATAGTCAGTCCATAGACACAAACAACAAATATAAACATTGCCAAAAATACCTCAACAGCACACCAGAGTGGAAAACAACACAAGATGAGAGTGGACTGAATAGTGAAGCATTACATAGAGAAATGTTTCAGGGTTGAATGGAATGAAAGAGTGAAACATTTTGCTTCAGAAAATGAAAAAAAAAGTATTGTGTCCATCTGAAATGTTTTGTCTTCCTGAAAATACATTCCTTTCTTTCTAGATATTAGTATGAAGTATTTCAATTGAGCTTTGATGAGGTGTGGGGAGTTCTTGAACACCACCACCTTTGCAATTAACACCAAGTACTGTTCAGCTACATCCAAGCTCAAAAGACCCTGAAGCTATTAATGGGAAAACACAAAAGGAAAAGAGAAAAGTCGAAATTCCTAGGGAGTGTGCTGAAGGGGAGACATATTGGATAAAATTCAAGTATCCCAACAGCCAAACCAGACCAAAGAAATGCAAAACTAACCTAAAATTTGGATCAAAGAAGCTGAGATTTATTTGAGAGGGATATAGTTACCTGTTCTAAAATAATCACTCACTCAGACACTTGGAGGTATTCTACATAATTTTTTACATCAATTTAACAGATCATCCCTGACCAGGTAACATGGTTTACTCAGTAATCCATGCTATGCAATGTTATGGAACATGTAAATGCTCCATTCATTTAGGCTGCTGCTTCTATTTTCCCATTTTGCACTGGAAAGAAAAAGGGTTGTGGAAGTTAATTTGTCTGAGCTTTGGGTACCATTTTAATGCTTAAACACTTATCTGCAGATTTACTGGCTGCCTGCATAGGGAGTTCCAGTGATTCCACTCACAAAGGCAGCAATCACTCAGGCTACTAGGACTTTGAAAATCATTCACCAGAATGGTGTGTCCTGGCTGTTGATGTCATCAAACAGCTGCCAGGGAAAAAATAAAAAATAAAAAAATAAAAAATTACGTAAAGCCAAGGGACTTAAGTAATTTAAGTTTCATCCCTGTAGATTCAACTCAAAACTGACATAAGTATGTACCTCTCTCCTGAGAAATCAAGTTTATCGGTGGCCTTTTCCAGAAAAAAGGATGCAGAAAATTTAAGTTTCTGGGTTTATCTAATCTGTGTTCCCTAATACAATTGAAAACCTCGAGCTTCTGCCTGCTCACGTGACCAAAGATTGCTAAGGGCACAGCCAGGCAAGCTTAAGCCATAACTATTTTAACAGGAACAAACTACACAAAAGCATGTTCTGCATCTCATTTCACAGCTCACATGCTCTGCACAGTCTGTGGGCTGAGGCAGTATCCTAGAGACAGAGAGCACCACATATTGCATTTCGTCTATTATAATTGTCCACTTAGCACAATAAAGATCACAGTGAAGTAAAAACACCTTTTTCACCGAATCCACACACCAGTTTTGGCATAATTTTATTGCTTTCAACTTAATGATCTGCCCTGAAGACAGGACACGTTGATTCATGAGAACCCCCCTCATCATTTCTTAGTCTTTACTCACATGTAATTCAAAGACTTCTCCTGTATGTCCATGACCTTGGCTAATGCCCCAAATAAACCTGTCCTTTACAGCTTATGATGTGCTCCTAGATGATGGCTTTCAAATATCTTAAGTCTTTACCAGGTCTCTGCTGAGATCATTCACCAGCTGCATTTTCATGTTGATGAGCTGAAAGGCTTATGTGAGTTTTGGTTTTGTCTTGTTTTGCATCAGTGACTCGTCTCTCCTGCACACATCATGGGGTGACAAGGGTGCTCAGGAAGTACCTGTGGCTTTTCCTGACCACCAGCTTTGCAACAATGCCCCACAAGCCATCTTTCTGCTGCCTTGCACAGTTACTTTGTGCTCCCATCACACCTGCTTCTGCTATGAGCAAGTACTTCAATTTTGAAAATGTTCAGTGGAGAATCCCACAAGCCATCTTTCTGCTGCCTTGCACAGCTACTTCATGCTCCCATCACACCTGTTTCTGCTACGAGCAAGTACTTCAATTTTGAAAATGCTCAGTGGAGAACTTCATGTCAAGCAGGTTAGGGCATGTAATCATGACTTCTGTTTCTGTGCTCCTTCTGCCCTACCATACAAGTTCCATGAGAGCAAGACCACTATTCTCTGCAAGCCTGCAGCATTAGCCTCTCCTCTGCCTCCAGTGAAGTGTAGCAAGTCCCTCATGGATGGAAACCTGACCTTTCTTACAGGGTACTGCTGCCTGCAGCACATCCTGAATGCCAGCCTGAACACCTGGGGAAGGAAAGGTATCTAAAGGCAGCATGTTATTTGCTGGATCAAAAGCCTAAGCCAGCCATAACAATTCTGGTTGTTCAATTCTTCATCTATACCTATTTCAGTGATTCTGGGGTGCTTTGCCTTTTAAAGTCAAAACATCATCTGCCTTGCTTGTGCACTGTGTGCCCCAGTGCTTCCCTCCTGGCAAGAGGGACTATACACTGCCTAGTGTCCTTATGGAATGTCACTGTTTTCCTCCCTGTTCACAGCCACCTTAGAGAGGTCATCACATGTTTTAAAGTCCAAGATGGTTGGTATGTGGGAGCCAATTCTCCAGGCAAAAAAACCCCACACAAAAACCATATAAATCTTTGCAGAGCTAGCAAATAAACCAGCAAGCCCTTCTGTGATTTGCCCTTTGTATTAAGGTGGTTTCCTTAATGCAAACAGCCTTTTCTGCAAAGATCTGAATACCTGACTCTGGAGATTATGACACCAAACTCCTAAACAGCAAATCTCAAATTAACATTTTATGAAGCACGTTTATCAGTGTTTTCCCATGGGTTTAAAATAGTGTGGTTTTGGGGTTTTTTTAAGTGATTTATAAACCAGCTGCATTTGGACTGCAACATTACCTTAATCTGAGAAGCAATCTTTGGATCAAATAGAACAGCCTGCTTCTGTTTAGGTGTAATATTTTTTCTACTTCTGCTACACCAAATGATGCGTATAATACAGCCACAGTGCACCTCAGAATGAGCCAGAACTCAAACAGTGTTTAGTTGCATCTCTTTAAATGGAACAGCTTTACAGGGCCACGAAAGCTAAATACTGGTGCATTGCAGATTGTAATTTTTAGCTACTGCAACACCACGTCTTGTTTTGATGCCTACTGCCAGATGACATCATCTTGTAGCAACTTTTTAGTGGAGCAGCCAAAGCTGCTTCTCCCAGGATACTGTTGACTAGAAATCCAACAATTCCATATATGTTGGGGTTTTTTTTCAGTCTTCCTGCTGCAAGCAAGACAGAAAGGGGCTAAGAAGGAGGAGGAAATTATAGAATCATAACAATAAGGATGATCAGGGATGGCCCTGGGAAAGACAGGGATGCAGATACTGCTGCAGTACCTACAGCCTAAAGCTGTATCATATCTACACCCAACACACACATAAGAGACATCAATTCATCAGAGCTGGCGCACGCCTGGATAAATACAATTCTTTTTTCCTACATTAGCTGGAGCTCTGTGCCAGGTTCTCTATCTTGTAATCTAGTAATGGCCAGAGATTAAGCCCTAGCACTGAAAAAGAACAACAGAAGGGCCTTGTTTGCCATGCTGCAAGGATGATTTCTGCTACAAATGCCTCCCAGCCTAAGAGCAGGACGTCAGGCTGTCAGGGACCACGAACTGCAGATCCTGGCTGTGCGTCTGAATAGATTTGTCTTCGCCTCCACGTCTAGTCTGAATTTCAGAGATGCACTGTGCATGTTCAAATCAAATACCAAATCTTCTCTGGGTGAGCTCCAAGACCTGCGTTGACTCTTGGTATTGCTTAATAAAGAGGGGAGGCCAATTTAAACTATGTTTTGTTGTCATTTTTTTCAGATGATCTAATTCTTTGCACAGCCATAAAAAATTATACAGATTTTCACACCTGACAAGAAGCTGAGAGTGAGCATTTCTAGCTATGCCACAAGGTATGTTTTCACTTTGAGGCAGACAGGCTTTGTTTCAGTGACTGGGAGAACAGGTTATCTGATCCCTAATTTGTTTAACAGTCCACAGAACCTTTTCAGGCTGGTGCCCAGATATGATCTTTACTTCTGTCTTTGTGGTGACAGTGCTACCACTCTAAGTGCATTGGGCCATGTCTCAGTTTGGTTGCTTATATCTCATTCATTTAAGCTCTCACAAGAGAGCACAAATCAGTGTCACGTGTACTTTTAAGGTTATAAGAATTTCTCAACCTTGTTCCAATCTCATTCACAGCAACTTACTTGGCTAAAGTGTTAAAGAATGCAAAGCAGGAGTGCTACCTTTTTATCTGCTTCAGAAGCCTTCATGGAGATTAGGAGGTGTTGCTCTGAGCTCTCCCAGTTCTATGCCACCTTGCTATCTGGACACAACAGTTCATATTTTAAGCCTGGGTAAATCAGCTGAACCTCATAAAGGTCAACAAAGCAATGCTACCTTGTCCCAGCTGAAGAGAAATTCTCACTGAGCCATTCCAGAGATAGGAGACTTAGAATACAGGGTTTTTCCCACCACACACTTTCCTATAATAATTTTCTACCCTCCTATGCAGTTTCCCTAACTCCATCAATATCAATTTCAATCCCTAACATCAATATCAATTTCTTGCTATACTTTTTTTCTCACTCACTGTATTTAATAAGAATCTGCCCTCCTGGAAGCCAGAAAATTAGTATGTCCTAATCCTTGCACCAGTCACTTTTTCTAATGTGTATTTATTTTGTTGGTTCCAGGACTAATAAACCTTGGTGAGATCACAAAAGATACAGTAAGAATATTTACTGAGAACTTCTCATCCCTTGCAGTAATAAACAGCACACCTGGATCCAAACCCTTCGTCTGTCCTTGCATCAAAAGCCTTCTGAGAAGGTAAGAAGGAGAAATGATCTAGCTTCTATCAGTGTCCTTGCATATGGACTTTGAAAGGATCAGAATTCAAGAGAGGTGTTTGTGGTCTAATTTGTATGAAGGAAGAAAAAAAAAAAGAGCTGTGTATGAGACATGAAAATAGTTGGGCTTCAACACTTTTCATTGCAAAAGCAGAACAGCAGGTGCTAGATGGTCAGGGACTGCAAGAATAAAGGAGGACCTTGTACAAGATTTCCCACCACAAACGTAACAACTAGTGGGTTGGCTGAACACAGAATAAAATTAGTAAGTTCCATTACCTAAGATAATGATTGGTTTGGTTTTTGGTGTTATTTTTTTCTTTTTTTTTTATTCACACAAATTCAAAGTAAACTGAGACAGGTTTAGTTTTGCTGGTTTTGCTGCACTGGTGAGACTTTGCTAAAAAAAGGCAAATCAAACCAGAGCTCCCTACTCAAGTTTAACCCTATATTAATAAAAATATCCATGACCTTGAGATACTCCTACATTAAACAGTCTGAGTCAGGGCAGTCTCCCTGACTCATCCAAATTGCTTCTCTCAGTTTGGGTAACTTGGAAATAACAGTGACACAGATGTCACAGGAGGGGCTGTAAGTGATACTCGTATTAACACCTTCAATTTTGGAAATTTGGTGTGCCTGTTACAGACAGCTAGGGGAAGGAAGGCAAAAAATAAATAAATCAAACTCTGGCTTCTACAGAGACAGCCCTCCCTCCCTGTGAGTGGGGAGAGTGCCAAGGAACAAATTGGATAGTGTGTACAAAAGGAAGAAAACCCTCTATCCTGCTGTTTACTTGCACTGGCACCTGCATTTGCCTTAGGGGAGTGCCAACCCACCTCCAGGAAACTCTGACCCATCTTGAAGAGATTTGTCCTTTACTACTGAAAAAAAAAAAAAGAATCAGGAGAGGCAGTAAGAGATGATCAGATTTAACTTTTGCTGGCCTAAAGCCAAATATGCAAGCAAAAGCTTAAGAGAACTTTCTTCTGATGCCTCTGTGCCAACAATAGATGTGGACAGGACAAATATTTACAGACCTAAAGTGGGGGTGGGGGGGACAGCACGACTAAATGGGAGGGGAGCCAGACTCTGCCTGAAGTGCTTATTGTAGTGATTAGCCCGTGGTGGTGTTATGGCCCTGGAGTGACTGCTTCCCTCAGCCCAGACAGGGCTGGCACAAGATATCTTTTCACACGTACTGTACCATGCTGTCCTCCCTTTCCCTAGGGGGTATTAATAGCAGTGGAGTCATACTGTACATACTACAGTATCACCACCAGGCAAGGCTGCCAGTAGGCTAAAGCACATTCAAAACAAACAATATGATCTTGGAGACCCAGAGGAGGTGTTGTCTCTTGTGCTCCATCCCCTCCCTCTCCCTAAGCATCTCTTCAAGGCCACCTCTTCTCTGTCAGTGTCTCTCTTCAACACCAAAATGTTTCTTAACATTACAGAAAAATGAGTCATTAATTTGACTGAGAGATGTCTCTTACTTTTATTTTCCTTTGAAAACAGAAAAGAAATACAACAGCAATAGATGTGTGCACCTGACTGTGTCCCTTCCTCCTCTGTTCTTTGTTGTTCACCTGCCTCAGCTGTCTAGGAATGACAGTTTCTCTTAATCTGGTTTTTGCACCGTTAAGCACAATGGACCAGTTGAATGATGCTCTGATACAAACATAATCAGATCATCTTTTCTTTGTTCCCGGAAACAATGATGATGCTATGAAATAACAATGGTGGGAACATCTATACTGGGGGGAGGCTGGGGATGAGAGTGTCTGAGAGCAAAATGTTACCCGAACACACAGGCACTGAAAGCAACCGAAGGATTGTTAAACTGGTGGTTTAGTGGGGATGACTAGCTAGCTCATTTCTTACATTTCCAGAGCTGATCTAGTCACCCCACACTTAAAATTGCCACGGATAAATTCAATCTGAAGATCTCCTCAGCTTTGCCTTCCTGGATATTTATGTCTGAAACCCAGGAACTGCCACTGGTTGATCACTGCAAAATAGATCTTCAGCAACAAGGACCTTGAAATGAACAGCCACATCCTGTAGCATCTGATTACAGGGGTTTAATTGCATTATGTTCAACCATTTAAAAAGCAATTACTCTGCTTCTTCCTACACACTCGTGTTTACTAGAAGAACTGAAAGAAGGATCAGAGATGTATGGACAAATACAGAATATTTCTGAAAAAGCAGTTATGTAATAAAGAATTAAACATTCACTGGGAGATCAAATAATGACATATCTTTTTTTTTCTCAGTCATCTTCAAGTCCTAAGGCCCCACTCATGCCCAGGTTGCAGATGAATAATTTTCTATTTACTTTTTCTCTTAAGAAATTAAAACCAATACCGTAAGCCCTGCAAACCTCACAAACTGCAGCAACATGCAGCCTCCAAGAGGCAGAGAAACATTCTTCCTGTGTAGCCCTAAGAAGACTCTCAGAGCAAACAGAACCCTATGTCCTCACAGATAAAGCAGTTTACCTTGTGAGAGTCTCCTATCATATTGCAGAGCACCAGGAGGGTGTTCCTTGCAACTGCTCTACAGTGGCCCTTAAATTCCTTGCTTTCTCTCCTCCTGGCCCCTCCATGCAAGGAATTAGGTGGGCATGTCCTGATCACCTGCAAAAGCTAAATCATGTTTTGGACATTCTTGTCATCAGGCTCTTGGTCTGCACAAAGTAAGAGTAAATACAAGAAGGGATAATCTGGCCAGTGAGGCCAGTAGCAAGCTCTGGGGTTGGCTCCAGAGCCAGGCTGGTATTTCCAAGTTGAGCGAATGGCTCTGACATGCAGCCTGGATGCTGCTCCATCAGTGTTTCATGTGGGGCCCCAGGAACCAGCTCTCAAAAGCTGCCTGTGTGTGGCATTGCTACTGCCAAGTCAAACAGAAGTGTTCTCAGTCTAATCCTAAAATTTGTCATTCTTTTCCTTCTGTTCAGAGCTCTTGTTTCTGTTTCCCAGTCAGAAATCTCTAGGCAGGAGCTGACCTGTCTGATCCCAGCTGGGGTCTGAGCCAACACGGATTATCACCAGTGCCGAGCTACAAAATCATGGCTGGGGCATGTCGAGGTCATGGATGTTTCCTCAGCTGAAACTGCTCGCTTGCTCTCCCTCTCTCCTTCCTAGCTGTGTATCTTTGACCTAACTTCCCAGCTTAGAGAGCTGGCTGTGCTCTGAGACGAGGGGTATTTCCACCCTGCCTGCCGGGGTCACCCAAAGGCTGCCCTGGGGATCAGACTCACTCTATATTCAGACTGCAAAACCACAAGTGCCACCCCAGGCGCAGCCCAAGGGACTCTCTGTCTGGCAGCTGAATATTCCGCCAGGAATATTCCACCCGGCCCAGCAGACAGCCCTCGGATCAGAGCCCTGGCTCCCACTCCTCTCCTGCTCCCAGCCCCTCTCCCCTGCAGTGCAGACATGGCCTGGGGTGGGTTCAAGAAGGAGAAGGTGCTTCTCTCCAACATGGCAGACCCTCCTGAGCTACAGGCTAAAAGCACCACGTCTCCTAAGCATGTGAATCACACACATACACATCATAAAAGGCAGCAAAAAAAGCTTTATTAAGCAAACTAATAAGTATTTAAACTTGCAAGCCAAATGGGACTGATCTTCATTTAACGTAGCCAGAGGTGTTTAAAACTCCCCTGTCTCCTTGACTCAGAACATCCAACCCAGTAAAAGCTGAGGAACACTCGGTGCCTGCTGCAGAGCAGCACACAATCTGCTTTTAGCTGCAAATCTATACAAAATGCAGGATGGATCAGCCAGATTAAAAACGTCATGCCTACCAGGATAGAAGAATGTAATATCTGGTCTCACAGACACCTTCTGTAATATAAAAATGTTGGTTGAAGATATGAGTTTCTCTCATTACCTCTGTAATGCTCATACCATATATATCAACACATTTGTGTCAGAAAGCACAATGCTAGCTACAAATGGCAGTTTTTGCATGTAAATTCAGAATAAAGGGCAGATATTTTAAGGTAATTAGGTGTCTACAGATGCAGTAGTCATACTGTGGACATTTCAAAGACATCTAGGCATCTAACTCCTCTAGTTTCAACTAAATTATTTTAAATTTCTCCAACTTCTCCCCAGACACAAAGCACAGTTATTGCAAAGTTACAGCAATTAACATCACTCCAAAGCCTAAACGTCTCACTTTAAAAGTTCAGCTTCCAAAGCTGCAACACTGTGTGAAAACATGTATGACATTTACCCCTTTAAAAAAAACAACTCTTAAAAGCAGGGAAACAGGCAGGCAAGAACATTGCACAGTTTATCATGTCTGCATAAAACAAAACATGTACTATTATCCTCTGTTACGAAGAACACACACTGCATCACAGCAGGCAGCCCTAATTCTGATCTGGTGATACTGAAAGTATTGTTCTTCCTAACCTTAGTGTATTAGTATTTTAAGAAATACTGGGTAGTGGAAATATCAGTTACTGCGTGTATTAACAAGACATTCACCATTATTCACGCTTACATTTTGATAGAGTACTCAGGAACACCAATTCTGAGTCAGATTTGACCTGGCAATTCCCATGGAACAGACTGAGGTCCTACTTGGCTGAACTTGCTCACAAGGCACATCCGTCATTTTAAACCTAAAATTATTTCTGCCCTTGTCAACCTGCTATCTCATTATCTCACTATTCACTGACAAAAGAAATGATGAATTGTGAACACTGGGGTACAGGGAACCAAATGCAATCAATAAAATTAACCTCATCGTGTCAGTTTTGCATAGCACAATGAAACCCTCCAGCGGGGCCTCTAGGAGTTACCCTAACACACGTGAAGAATAGCTGTGTTGTATTGAAAATAATGATGAATATATCCTTCAAGAATGAAATCCCTATCATAACTGGTGGACAGCAAAATCAGGGCTACAGGAGGAGTTCCAGTTAAGGGTTATTGCTGCGTGACATTAACAGGAGAATTATAATGTCCCTCACAAAGGTTTAGTTGTGTATTTGGTTTGATCGCCAGGAGATTCCCTCTAGAAAACACTCAAAGTGGGTATAATTTTCTACTTAGAACAAAACTATTACAAAATCAAATTAAAAGTCTTATACTCAAAGCACAAATGGGATGAGGCTGTATTTTACCAAAATATAGGCTGGGAGGCTATCTATGCCTCTGTTATTTCATGTAATGTCTACAGTGCAGCCAGGCACTGGGAAACACAAGGAGGTCCCATCAGGCACAGACTGCACCACTGGCACAGCCCTAGGATGTCCAGCAATCGTGGCCCCAGCATTTGTCCCCAAACTACCTCCAGTGTTAGAAGGACTTTACAATCAAGGCAAACTCCTCTCCTAGGTACACATAATATTTTTAGATGGGATCATTTTATTTTGCAGACACTGTCTCCAGAATTTTTCCATGTGCTCTCCAGTGTGGCTATTTTTATGGTTACCATACACAGATGTCCTTGAGGTATGCTGGAAGCACAAGCTGTGAAGGCTGCTCACCAGTGTAGGGTTTTCTTGTAATGTGATACAGTTCTGAACCACACAACCACACACCCCATGAACAGGAGCAGCAGCAGGACCAGTGTCAAGCTGGTGCTGCTGCAAAAATGGGGCAGAGCTGAAGGTGGGACAGGGCTTTAAATGGCCAAGCTCCTGGAAATAGCTGCTGAAGAAACCTGCTTTGCCCACACTAAACTTGTAAGGCAGGGTTTTCCAGAACACCTGGTGAAATAAATTTTTTAGAGAAAAACAAAGTAGTGGGATGTCAATAAAATGAGACACAACAACTGAGAGGGGATTTATGCAAACAGCTTTTGTTACCCCGAGCAGCACACTGGCTTGTCAATCTTGCTAAGCTGCAAGTATTTCCATGTATTACAGACCACGACAGAAGGCCTATTATGTTGTACACTATTATGTTGTATAGGACACACCCCATAGTTTAAAAACATTCTGTGTGCCCATTTCACTTTTTTCTAACTTGTCTCCCCAGCTCTTTGGCAAACACCAGGTAGAAGACCATGCGTGAGCTGCAGTGTCTGACTATAAAAGGGTGCCAAGTACTTTCCTCACAAGCAGGGGCAGTCACAGAGTCTGACCTCTCTTGGCTCAGCCCAAAGAAGCATTTCTAAATTAGCAAACCCTGCATCATGACAAGCAGTAAAAATAAAGGTTCAGCAAAACAGTTTTGTGACTTTTAAATCCAAGGGCCATGAATCTTGGGGGATGTGGGAGGAAAAGTAGGTGGATCATTTTGTGCAGCATTGCCACTATCTCAGGATAAGGTGGAGGTCTTTAAATACTTCACCCTGACAGGGCTTGTCACATCCGAGTTGTTACCATTCCTTGATCAGGAACACATGTGGTTCCGATGAATCCTGCTCACTGGCAGGTTTATGCAAGTCATGTTCAGAAGTTACCTTGGCTAGTGACACTGATTTATTTTCTGATATAAGAAGCTCATGATAAAGGCTTGAAATTTGCAACCACTCAGTAGAAGGACAGCAACACTTCTTTTAAACAAAGTCACGTACCCTGCATTAATAAACATATTAATAACAATAATTCTTTCCCCATGTATAGACTCCTTGTCTGCCCACTTAAGGTAAAATTCTCTCATTGTGAACCATAATCTCAGCCCAGAAACAATTTTCCACCCACCCACTAAACAACTGTGCACCAAGAATGTGCTTCAGTCCAGAGATTCAAGCAGGAAATTTTCTGCCTTCTTTTTTCTTTAGGAGGAACTATCTGGAGATGTTCCTGCACCTGCTGCTCCAGCCTTACCAACTCACATCGTAGCACCTCTGGTGCCTGTGAAGAGGAAGTTATGCTGCAGAACAAGAAAAATTCTGGAATGTGAACTGCATTCACGTGTTCTTTTGGATGTGTTAAGATTCCACTGCTTCATCCTCTGAGGCTACAATTAGTAAACAAGTCCCACCATTTAATATACTCATGATCAACTGAGCTTAGAAGGTACACGATGAGTATTACTGAAAACTGTAATAAAACTTACGTATGACTAAACAAACAGACTAGAAAACTCTTCTAAGAGTTGATTACTGGTTTTTGAAGTATTGAAGAAATACTAAAGGAAGAAGCACGCTCCTACATGTAGTAAGAGAGTAACAGGAGGATGTGGTGGAAGGGCATGTTGAGGATACTCATTCATTCATGGTGCTGCTGGGCAATGTCCTGTTTCGCTTGGATGGCTCCTTGTCATAAAATTCAGGAAACACTTCACATTAGCCTGGCTCTTCTCAGCTGACACCCTCTTGGCACGTATTGTACATTAGTTTCTCAAGGGAAAAAGAAGAGCTAAGATAACTATTGCCCAAGTACCTTCCTCCCCCTTTTCAGCAGAGCTACTTGTCCACAAAGCGCACAGAGGTGTGCAACATCTAAAGCAAATGTGGCAAGCACTGAAGACCGGGGGCCATTCTTATCTCCCTGCCCTCTATAATAAACACAGTGGCTAATCATGCCCCTGTCTGCCTAATACAGCTGTCATAATTTAAATACTTTGTAGTCTACAAATGGGCCAGTCCTACAGTCACAGACTGAATAATATAAAGACTTAAAGTTGTGAAACTCCATTACAGCATGGAGGAATTTTGCAGTTAGTCAACATTTCTTCCTACATTTGTGCAGGGAACAGTCCCAGCCCCGGATTTCACTGCACTTTTTCTGCAAGGCAAACCATTTCTCTGTTCTCCAGCACCCTGGGTGACTGTGTTTCTACCTACAAGCTCCCTCTCAGGCCCAGCCTACTTTGTTTGATATAATTTTCCCAAAGGCTTTAGAAAATTTTGCATCTGAAGAGGAGCTCTGAAGGTGCTACAACAGCAGGTCTTAGGAAGGCACTTCAGATACGGCTCTGCAGTTTAAGTGAATCAGTGTGCAGCAAGCTTTATTTACCTTACTGAAATTGAATTGTTACAACCAAATCCCCTTTTATTCTTTGCAGCAGGGAAGGATTGAGTCCTTAATCTGTTTACAAGGCTTATATAACCAATCAAATCAGGACTGGATAGAGAAAGACAGAAAACTCAACGAGAACTAAAGTACTTCATAATTTTCCACCATTCGTGTTAATTTGAGTAGTTTATTCTCAAGAGTTAAACACTTCTGAGGTCTGGAAAAAAAGAAACAGCTATTCCACAGGGCTGATACAGCCCAGTGGTAAATATAATAGATAAGGACTTGAAAAGCACATTAATTTCTACCCACAGCTTTATCAGAGGCTTGCTGTATTCCCTGGACAAATAATTTCCCTTTTGAATTTCCTTGTGTTTTAAAGAAGAGCAAACAATGCTCTCCCTTTTCCAAAGGGATTTATGAATGAGGGGTGTAGCACTTTGCTCAGATTCAGCTTTCAAAGCTGTTCACAGGGAATTAATGATGGCATTTCTTCATGATTCTATCAACCCTGAGCTTGCATTTGACTCATAAGTGTTTAAAACTCCTACACTCCCAGCCAGGAATCTGAAGAAATGTCGAAAAGAAGATAAAAATTGTTTTGCATAGAACAAGTTTTAGTGGCCCAAGTAAGGATCAGTTAAGAACTGATCCAATATACATTCAACACCTTTTCTTACAGTTACAGGCTCTGGATTTCCCCACCATTCAGATATAGAAGGTCATGACTTTTGAGTTCTAGCCAAAATAGGTAGGACATGACAAACTGGGCTCAACCCATGTTAGATGATAGCCCTCAGCTGTGCTGTGCAGGAGCTCTGCTGACTGACCTTAGCAAAAGCTGTGAACCTGTCTCTGCTATTTCTTTCACTGGAGTGGAGACAGTGCAAATGACAGCAGAGGAAAATTCAAAGCAGAGCATAAATCAAAAGCTATTGATGCAGCTGTAGCTTTTCCAGAGTTGTTGCCAGCTGGTCACTGTGGGACATGGATGTGGGGAGCTAGTCACACAGGCAGGGTGACAGAGCAGCATCTCCTGCTCTCATCAGTGGAGAGAGACACTTCCAGAGAGTGATCTCAAGCCTAAGCCAAGGTCAAGTGTTTCAGGATGACACTGCAGGAAAGATCATTCCTCTCCCTGAATGACAGGTGTCACTGAAGAAGACTTCTCCCCCACAGCTGAAGTTACTCTTTATTACTGCTCCAAATTCCTCCAGAAAAAAGGAGAACAGTTTCAGATGAGAGAAAATTTCACTTTGTTCTGCTTTTAGTCCGTAATTTCAGTGTGTGTAGACAGTGGTCAGATGCAGAGGTACTGCAAACTATGGTTGGATGCTCCCAATGTGGCTGTATGTGTGTAGCAGGGTGATCATCATGTACTCTGACTTTCAAGCAAGAAAGACAAGAAAAGGTTATGGCAGGGTCAGAAAGAACAATGAAAATGGGCAGAATCCACATGAAACTAATTCAGATCACGACTGAAGATAAGCCTGAGCTGTAAAATTCAGATTAATGACTGCCACAAATTTTGGCTGATGCACAATACCTTAGCTCAGATCAGTAAGACTAACCCAGATAGTCTTCTACAATGGAACAACTGCATTGGTAGATAAAGGAAGAGCAACAAATGTCCTGTCTTGACTTCTGCAAGGCCTTTGACACAGATCCACACAACATCCTTGTTGCTAAATTGGAGAGGCATGGATTTGATGGATGGACTATTTGATGGGTAGGGAACTGGCTGAATCCAGATGGCCACCTCCAGAGAGTTGCAGTCAATGTCGTAATGTCCAAATGGGTGTCAGTAACAAGGGATGTTCCTCAAGGGTCCGTACTGGGACCCGTACTGTTCCACATCCAACCCAAACTATTCTAGGATTCTACAATACAGAGTTGGCACTAGCCTATGAATTTCAGTCTCAGACACGCAATCTTCAAAACAAAATTTGTGGAAAAGGCTTTTCCACCAAAATTACAGCTTTCACAACAAGAACATTTACTTCAATTCTTCACACCAAAACCTGAACATTCTGGTCTGGAAGTGATAACATTTCATGGTGAAGCCCCAGGAAATGATCCACTGTGTGACTCATCTTCTGTTTCCTTTTATGTGCTCTAGATATGGCTAGACTTCACCTCCCAAAGTACAAAGCCCTTCTCTCTTCCTGGCAATCCCTGCTTACAGCATAAACAGAAATTCATCCACAGAGGAGAAGGAAAAGATAAGTTCCCATAACTACAATTCCTATATAGTAGTATAGTGTTATTTCCAAACAACCACTTGGGGTTTTTGTGGCTTGGTTTTTTTCCCAGTGCAGGGTAAAGAATTTCAACAGAAACCTGCTACTTTTAACGTTGCAACAGCAGCAACTTCAATGGATTTGGAAGTAGCAAAATAACATTATCACTTTGGTCATTAAAAACTAGACAGAACCCATGCATCAGGGAGTGTACTGTTAGTAGCAATCACAGATTGAAAACTGAACTGATTAAGTGTCAGGTCCTTTTCTCCGTCCAGGAGGAAATCGTCCTCAGTAAACCAAAAGTCTTCAATTTCTCACTGAGAACAGAATAAAATAAGACAATCTTACTAAATCAAGGTCGTCGCCTCATTAAATGTGCACAGGGAAGTGATTTAGAGCAGGAAGAGAGAACTAAGAACCAGTAACTATGCAGGACTAAATGGAAAAGATCTGGAAGGGGAAACCAGACTTGGGGTACCATAAGCAGAGGCTGAGGTGTAAATCAACTGTGCCTCACAACTGCTGCTCTAACACTGAATTTTAGAAGACCCGGGATGCTGGATGGGAGATAAGGGACTGTACTACCCAACTGCATGAATCTCCTGCTGCCTCAGCTACAAAGACCCACTGGTTCAGCCTGATGACACCCTGGCTACAACACTTCAGATGCCTCACGTCGAGTGATGCACGAGTGCAAACTTCTGCAGCCAACACTCTTGTGGAAAAAAAATAATTAAGATTTGCAATGCCCTTGAGTAACTAAAGCTAAATGATACATCTCAACAGAAAGATGTCTCTCAATACCAAGCCCCTCACAGCCCCCTGGCTCTGGTTCAGCCAGACTCAGCAGAGCTGCTGCCAACGCTGAATCCCCGCATCCCGCAGCAACACGCCTCTCCTCCCAGGCTGCTCATCCAATTCCTCACCTGTGCCAACGGACAGGCAGTGCCTGAGCTCCTTGGCAATGGTTCCCTCCCCAGGGGTCTCCCACGCACATCACTGCAGCACCAGGACCAACCCATGGAGCTCTGGAGATCAGCAGCCTGCAGAGATCGCTGGCCACACAGAACCGCTCAGGTGACACAGCTGAACTGGGGCTGCTGTGCTCTCTGCTGCAGGGAGATCTAAGAGTCATAGAATTGTCAGGGTTGGAAGGGACCTTAAAGATCATCTAGTTCAACCCCCCCTGCCATGGGCAGGGCCACCTTCAACTAGATGAGGTTGTTCAGAGCCCCAACCAGCCTGGCCTTGAAAACTTCCAGGGATGGGGCTTCCACCACCTCTCTGGGCAACCTATATCAGTGTCTCACCACCCCCATGGTTAAGAACTTCTTCCTAACATCTCATCTGAATCCACCTACCTCTAGTTTTGATCCATTCCTCCTAGTCCTAAAAGGCCCTCACCAGCTTTCTTGTAGGCCTCCTGAAGATACTGGAAGGCCAGAATAAGGTCTCCTCAGAGCCTTCTCTTCTCCAGGGTTACCGTGTGTTGTCTAATGCAGAAAATATTACCTCTGCCACAAACTCTGCCTGGCTCAGTTGTCTGATTTATGAAGTGCATAAAGCTCTTTATCTAATCAATAGAGAGAGAGGTGTATCCAAAGGCTAACTATTTAGGTAGCCTAAGGTAACTAAGCTCTCCATTTAGACTTCTTAATTAGGTAAATACAGTGATGTCGGTTCTGTTTTGTCAATAAAGGGAGACAAGCCTATCACTGGTGCCAGCTGATAGAGTTTCTCATTAGGCTGATGTAGTAACCATTTGTACATTTTTGGGTTGAGCTGTAATGATTATATTTTCCATAGCAGAATTCTGCTTTCTCATTTAATGACACTGGCTCTGTCTTTAAGCTGGAATAAAAAACTATTCACAGTGCTCCTGTTGGTGGAAACTTGATATATGCCTTTTGAGAGAAACATCCAGGTTTATATAAAGCCATGGAGCGGTTGGAGAGGGTTCAGAGAAGGGCCACAAAGGTGATCAGAGGGATGGGCACCTTTGCTATGAAGACACGTTGAGAGAGCTGGGGCTGTTCAGTCTGGAGAAGAAAAAGCTCTGGGGAGACCTTATAGGAGCCTTCCAGTGCCTGAAGGGGCTACAGAAAAGCTGGGGAGGGACTTTTCACCAGAGAGGGCAGTGATAGGACAAGGGGTAATGGTTTTAAACTGAAAGAGGGGAGATTTAGGTTAGATATCAAGAAGAAATTCTTCACCACGAGGGTAGTAAGGCACTGGAATGGGCTGCCCAGGGAGGTTGTGGATGCCCCCTCCCTGGAGGTTGGATGAGGCTTGTGCAGCCTGGTCTGCTGGGAGGTGTCCCTGCTTATAGTGGGGGGGGGTTGGAACCTGATGATCTTTAAGGTCCCTTCCAACCTTAACCATTCTATGATTCTGTGACTTTACACTAACAAATACCATTTATTGCACAAGGCAGCCCCAGTTTCAACAGTTATTTCAGCAGTTCTTTGATTTGGAGGGCATAAATTTTTAGAAAACAATTTCAGTCTTGTGAGGACATGGAATGATCAAGGATTGATGCAAACGTTTCAGGTCCCAGTCCTTAAATATACATATAAACTGTAAGCAGGCAACAGGACACACTGGGATCATTAAAAATAAGTGCAAAGAAGACCCAGCAAAAATATTTTGCTTTAAAACAGCATTCTTATCTTCTAAAAGATGGCACTGTTTTGGATCAGTTCTCAGCTTTTAAAAACTTGAAGAAAAGAGACTATTAGTTCTCTGGTACTTTACATAATCTGCTTAGTGAACTTTTTTTAGTATCTTGAAATCCACTTCAAGGCTTTTGTGAGGTGGGCATTGAAAGTTTAATTATTTGCCAGCAGTTTCATTTCTGTGTGCAATAGGAAGGGAGCACGGTGCTACAATCCCTCTGTGAAAGGAAATCCTGCAGAGGTTAGTAGGTGCTCCAGAATCAAAGCTAGCAGCCACCAATTAATTCAGCACATTTCATGCTGAAAGAAAAGTCTCTGTCAGGAGAGAAAGTGCCCATGTATGATATCTTGAAGAAATCTCTTTATAATCTTCTTTACTCTGCAAGAAGGAAACTCAATCCTGTCTTTCCTTAAATTAATACAAGACAGTGTTTACAGGCAATCCTGAAGTCTTCCCTTTCTTTGGATGAAACATATTAGCAGCTGTCCAAATAACACCTCAATGCCACAGGGACCACCTTTAAGGGGAGAGACTTAAATTCTTAGTCAAACCATCATTTCCCAGCTGAGGCTGCCAGTAATGTTGTTGGATTATTTCAAGCTCCTTTTCTGTTTCACTTACCCACACTAAACAGCACCTAATACCACAGGTAATTTCAGTGACACTTATGGGGACAGTACACATCAGTGCAGAGGAGGAGCAAGGGGGAAACTTGAGGCTACAGGTTATTGTTGTCTGATTGGAAAGGATCAGCATAATCTGGTCCATTCAATTTAAACTCACTAATTCAGCTGCTGAAGCTGTTATATTTCTTCTTATAAATGTCTGAATGTTTTTTTATTCATCGAATCATTTTTTCCACGTCAGTAGCCCCTTCTTATAGCAAGTCTCACAGTACTTGCACACATTCATTTAATGACAATTTGGTGAGGAACAGCCCCCTTTTCTGTCAAATTTTTAAAAAATGAAAGAGCAAGTAATATTCTTGAAATCAGTCACTGAGCTGGCAGCAAAATGCGTAGGAGAAATCTCTACTTTAACTTTTGCTTCCAGACTCTTATCACTATCAGACTGAAGTTAAAGCTAAAATATTTCCAGACTACTAATATTCCAAGCCACAATAAATAAGCAAAGATAAGAATTCTATTCCTTTTGTCAAGAGAGTTATAGGACTTGCAAATCATTTCTGAAGGGCAGCAAAATACTATGTTCTTTATTGAGCAATAAAACAACTTTTTGCAGTTATGATTCACCAAAGAAAAGGGATGCTGGGAAGCACTTAGCTGCCACCAAGATCTCTGCAGAAGTAAAGGCTTTCATCCTTTGAAACCAGAGTAATTTGAAGAGATTCAGTAAAAAAAACAAAACAAAACACAACAGAAAATTGTCAGGCCCCAGAAGACAGACAGACATCACACTTTCCTGGTATAATACATCTTGGGAAAATGCTTGATAAAACAATTACGTCCTTTCTAGGTAAGCAAGATTTAGCTGGCTAGAATCCAAGTCTCAATTACAATGCATGATGCTACAATACAATTCTTATTAATGATAACTCTAATTGCAGCAATCACTGTCCTCTCCCAAACCCAGCTAGACAGCTTCCTGGAGACAAAGAATGTTGATGAAGTTCCTCACTGAGTTCAGCTGTCCTCTCAGATACACGTGCACAGTTCCTACTGAAGTGGTGCAGATGATTCTCAATTTACACTAGGCCTTTTGAGAGTAGGTCAGGACAAATCTCTGGCTATTACTATGTACACCTAAGACTGAGTTGATTTTGATCCAAGGCAGATCTGTTTTCTTTTTGGCAAAAGTTATTGCAAGGGAACTACATTTAATTTGTATTGTGTTAAACAGAAAATGCTTTTAAAAATGATAAATCAAGCATATTCTATAAATTAGTGTTCATCTGCATCTATGCAGTATGCTTTTGTTATAAAAAATGTAACAAAAACAAAAAAAAGGCTTTCAACTTCATACACACAGCATAACTCTCCACATTACACCCCTGCCAAAGGTAAAGAAACGATATAATTTTGGTAATATATGGGAAAATAAGACTAGATGAGTTTGTCCTCAGATCACTATGAAAAGAACAATTCATCACTTGTTGTGCTTTAAATAAAGGAAATAAAGGGAGCAGTACTCTTTTATTTCAATAGAGAATTTCACTTTAAGAATTAAAAAAAATATATTAAATCAATGTCTCGGTATTCAAATACGGAAGTGGAGAGGGAGGTGTTGATTTCTTCTCCATGGGATCCAGTGACAGGACACATGAAAATGGCTCAAAGCTGCACCAGGGGAGGTTTAGACCACACATTAGGAAGCATTTCTTTACTTAGAAGGTGATCAAATACTGGAGCAGGCTTCCTAGAGAGGGGGTCAATGCCCCAAACCTGCCAGGGGACAGTGCCCTTTGTAACATGTTTAAACTTTTGGTCAGCGCTGAATTGGTCAGGACTAGATGGTCATTGTAGGTCCCTTCCAACAGAAATACTCTATTCTATCCTATCCTATCCTTCCCAGAATACAGGTTTTACCCCAGAGTCTCTGAACAGAGCATTCACAACCTCAGCAAAGGTTTTGTTTAGAGGCGTTTCAAACTGAACTTCACGTTTTGCATCACCTTCATAAATCTTTGAAAATTCTGCAATGCTAATTCCCATTGCCAGAGTAAAAAAATTTAAATTGCAGGAAACAAAACTACAGAAAATGCCTCAATTCTGTTGATAAGCTCTGGGACTAATGATATGGTAAATTTGTTCACCTGTATTACTACCAGTACTACAATATGACCTGAAGTCCCAACCAATATTAGAGCATCACAGCGTTAGGCATGAAGGAGGAGACAGTTCATATCCCAAATTGCCTGTCATCTATCCACACGAGGCAGACGAAGTACAACTATCATTTTGCAGATGGAAAACAGGAGTAAGCAGACTGCCAAAGGCTTGCAGAAGCTTGCTCAATGAAGCCTCTGACAAAAACCCATGACATAAATCACTGAAGCTGGAAATGCGTTTCAGTGCCGACGCACTCACTACCTTATTTATCAATCCCATTAATTTAACATAGTCTCAGAAAATTTCGGAGACACAAAATAAATGCCAGATAATAAGAAGAAATCACTGTATTTGCTATATTTCTTAACACAGATAAAGCATACGGGAATCTGACCACATTCCTCACCCATATACTAAGAACAGGACTTGGTTTATTTAGTATCATGGTTCTCCCATCTAATTGTCTGCAACGATCTGGAGCATCTATTTGTGTACTTAACTCAGGCTGTGCAAAGCTAACAATCAGCAGGTGATTTACAATACCAAAGTTAGGCACTAAGGCATCTTATGAAGGCAGAAAGGGCTGTTAGGTACTTCTGAAGGCTAATCCAAATATCCTGCTTTAATTGTAAAGCAGCCAAGAACTTCTCCACACCTTTAACTAAGAGGTTCTTTCTAAACTGTCCCCTAGTGAGGCTGCACCTCAACTCCTGCTGCCACTGGAACTCAGTCTGTCCATTAATGCACCACAATGCATTTGGGAAGCAGACCACAAAGTCTGCTCCTGAGATTTTGCACCTAGTGCAAGAAAGAGAGAAAGAGGCAAAGCTGCCACATGTAACAGCCTAATAGCTGGAGCTCTGAAAGCAGAAGTGTCAAACACGACCACAGTTCTCCATCCTGAGAAGATTCCAGTTGTCACTTCCCACTTCTCTGGAATATGTAGGGTCATCAGCCTAGAAACTACCCAGCTGAATCCCTGCTTTGGTGATGCACGAATCAAAAGATCCTGGAGGATGAACAGACAGGACTCTTAAAAGTTCTGCCAAATACCTAGGGGACCAGCCTCTCTGGACTTCTGCATGGACTGCCAGGACAACTCATGCAGACAGCTTGCTCCTAGAAACCTTTTTCCTAAAGATGCTTCAGAAGCAAACTACAGGCCTTGTATCCTGTAGTGCCATCAGTCTCCTCAGGTCCATGCTCTCTGCCACGACTCTCCACCACATGATAAATGCACATCTATGAGACTATGAGAGGGAAGGCAAGATGATGAAGCAACACAAAATAGAGCCAACAGCCTAGTCGGAGTCTTCTTAAAATTAGAGTCTCCTTAAAAATTTGTAACTTGCTGTGGCAGAAGTAAACCCCTTCTGGTTTTCTCCTTGCTGGAAACTCTCGAGACATTAATAATTAGTGGACAAGCAATGGTTTCTCTATGCATGCACAAAAAACTAGCCCTTCAGGGAATCATGGAACCAGCCACGTCTGTGATAAGAAGCTGTTTTGTTACAGAGGGGGTGCATTGGTATGAGAGCAGAAGGGTCACTGCAAGAAGTTATGTGGTCTACCAAGCTGCCAAGGTCAGGCACCACCATGTGGGAAAATAATTAGATTTAAAAATAATAATAATAAAAAAATAAAAAAGTACAAAATTAATCCCTGAAAACAGGGTCTAGAATACAACTCCTTCAAACCTCCTGCATGAGTGCCTGAACCAATCACTCACCTTCTTGCCTGCTCCTTTTCTTGCCTACAGCTCTTGCCTTCTTCACTGCTGAATGCCCGGGGCTAAACTGGAGGGAGCAGGAAATTAGTTTCCTCATCCCCAAGAATGTAATGGTTGCAGTCAAGGATGTGGCAAGGATGTGACCCTCCTCTCTTAGAAAATACAACTGAGCACAGGTTTGCCAGGTCTGAAACAACTGTTCAGTTATTATAAAGTAGGCTCCCACAGGCCATGTTTTTGGCTGAAAGTGGCTGTCTCTGTTGTGCTTGATGCTGGATTCAGAGCTGTGCTCAGAGCACTCCAGTGATAATAGTCTTTTTGGATCTCTAAATTTTTCTTGGTGGAGCCCAGTCCATCCCAGTTCCCTCGTTTCCCAGACTGCAAGGCCTCCCTACAGGTATCTGTGTCTAGCTCAAGAGTGATATGTAGGCTGAATATGGAAACAACTCCTTCCCAGTATTTAACAGCTCTGGAAAGCAGGAAAGTGTAGCTTCTTCTGATACCTGTTCTAACCCGGGAGTTGGAGAGGTTGCACAGCACCAGTAACAAGATACATGGAGGAAGAACAGTTGACACTAGAGATTGATTTAATGAGTTTTCATAAAGACTTTTTAATGTCAAAGCCAGCTTATGATAGCCCCATCCAAGGCAGCCTCTACTATTAAGAAAATTATGCAGCATCTTCTTATCTTTCCACATTTACCACTCACTCTCTCTCTGAAGTCATCCAGCAAAATTATGCTTTGTGGGAGCCACCGGCCTCACATTTTTTGACCTATTTCAGTCCTGACATGTAAATTTAACTTAAACTAACGGGGCAGGCGGTGACGACTTTATTTCATTTAAACTTCTCTAAGTTTAGGGGAGAACAGAAATGAATCTTTCAGAATCTTCACAAAAACAGTTTCAGAACATCTATTTGCACATTTAAGTTACAGAGGAATGTCTGTAAGGTCTGAGACTGGCACGGAAGACCCATGTGTTTAACAACTTCTAACTCAAACTAGAAATCCTCTAGAAATACTCTGAATATACAACCATATAGGAGCTTAACCCCAGACTTCATATATCCCAAGCCAATGCACCATATAACCTTCTGAAGAGTGATACTATTGAAACTATACCAAAAAGCTTCTTGAAAATACAAATAAGTTTACTTCCTTAGTTATATTGGCTGGAAAATACTCCCACCATTCTCCAGCTGTAACCTACAGAAGCAAGTACAAAACTGAGAGAAAACAACAGTTACCAGCGAGAACTTTCCAATAATACTGAACGCTAGAGGAAAAAGTCATCTCAAAAATCTAGGCCCAGATCAGTAGCTGTCAACCCTCACATCCTCTACATTCCTTCTAAAGGAAAAGATCACATAAAAGAGCAGCTGTTGATGTGAACATCCCAGCTGGGGACTCAAGACTGCAGAGGTCTTTGCATTTTGACAATTTGCATAACTATATACAAAAGATAATATTATAAACTGATTTAAAGGGCTTTTTCCCTCTGCAAAAAGGTGCAGCATAAAGAATTCCATTAACCAACTTGCTGCTCAAGATTCAAACAAGTCCATAAAGCAGCTGTTAAATAGACCTATTAATGATCTCTTCAATCTGGGATGAATTTACTGCCAATACATAGGCACATGCTTTTAACATCTATACAATCATTCATTAATTATCTCTGTCGAGACAGAGGCTGGAAAAATATGAACACACCATTTTCATTGTTCCATGCCTGATTTCATGAGCACAAATGGCTGAAAGACTGAGGTCCACAGCTTTACCTGCTAACCTCTCACCACTGAACACTACACTTGGCGTGCACATCTAGATGCTGCAGTCTGAACTGCTCAGCTAGATGTGAAATACCCCGAAAGCCCATCCAAATCCATTGGATTAAGAGTGTCAGAACAAAGCAAAAAAATCCAACAAACACATTTGAAATGGCAAATGACTCTTGAACACCAAGCAGTTGGTATTGAGAGACATTCAGAACATGCCTTACCTGTGTAGTGCACCACACACGTCTGACCCTTCTTTGGAAATGTCCGTCCTGTTAAAATGATGAAAAGGTTACCTTTTTAGTTTTGCTGTTTAATCTCTGTGGCAGGTTTATCTTTCAAGGGGAAAATGCAGACTGAGATTTGCATTGCTTTATGAAAACACTAACACGCAAGACAGGAATGAGTACGGTTTAGGGTAGAAGATCCCAGCTTGGTTCCTATCTAGCTGTTAGACCAAATAATATTTCCCTTACATAATTTCCCCTATATATGTGGGCATTTACATTCTGCAAGTGCAAAAGGACTGTCAAAACTTCATGGATTATAACCTTAACATTCTCAGAATGCTTTTGTTATAATTGTTCAGTTTAAGTCTTAATTTGACAGTGTGAAAAAAAATCCATTTGTATTCACATTTCTAATGCCTTCCACTCGAGACAGCTCTAACAAGGGCATCTTTAATTAGCTGAGAAGGGCTTTAAAAAAAAATTATCACATACTGAGGCAGTTTAATTTTGTAGCATCGGGCAACAGTAAAGCAGTGTGATCTTGTAAGAGCCTCCTAAAATTTTCACACTGAAAGGAAAAGAAGGCTTAAATTATTTTCTTGCCACTGGAAAAATGAAATTATAATTTCCATTTTAGCTGTCCTAGGTACTGCCAAAGGCACCAAAAGCTCAGGTAAGACTTTCCAGGCTCAGTGAGGTGCCAATGGCATACTGAAACAGCTAACCTTGATTTCTCAGGTAATGCTGGCCAGGGGAGGGCCCAGGCTCAGAAGAACTTAAAAGTATGAATGAGACCAATTATGAAGGAATGTGCTCGCCAGAAAGCTAGAAACTGGGTATTCAGATAGAAACTGAGCCTCATATCTTAGCTGGGTTTCTGGCCCTGTCAGTCTGGATTCACATCCTAACTTTAGATACCATAACTTTACATGACAGGGAGCACCACAGGATAATGCATCACAGGACACATCAGCTGTGTACTGGGGATTTATGTGCTAACACCAGCACAAGCAGCAATGGCAGGAGGGCAAGTTACTGCGACGAACTGAGATTTCTCACATGAACTTGAGAAGATGGTGCTTCCCAGTGTCACCTGAACAGCCTTGTTCACCACCCTGTATTGGGCTGCAACATCTCAAGCTGTGGCTACACTAGGTGGCCAGCGAGGGCATCACTGGAACTCCAAAGCAGGATTCACACCGTTTTCCAGTCATCTGAAACACAGGCAACTATCCTGTGCCAGTCTCCTGGGCTTCCCTATTGACAGTGGAGAATTATCAGTGCCTTGAGAGAAACCCAGCCTATCCAGAGAGGGGCAAAATGAATTATTCTCTGGACAAACCCAGATGACTGCTTCAGACTAGCCACCCAACCTAAGAAAAGTTATGCAGGATGATTCCTACCCTTGGTAAAACAGGTATTATTCAAATGATGCACTGTTATACAGAGATCTCAGAGGAGGACCAGACCTTACTGACACATACCCTGCTGTGTGGGTATAACACCATCCAAGTCAGTGAAGCTACACAAATTCACATCACAGCTGAATTAAAAGCAGAGGTTCTCAAGACCACTGACTAGCTGTGGTGTAAGACAGTGTTTCAAGTCAGCTGATTTTGATTAGGACTTACAACCAAGACAACTAATCCATATAACCTTATTTGGAATAACATACTGCTTAAAAAGATGCCCTTGATTTAACAGCTAGGAAGCACTATTAGGAGGTGAAGTTCCATCCTTCTTTCTACTCTCAGCCCAGCAACTCTGCTTGCACCCACCTAAGTGTTCTGCTTCTGTACCTGTGCAAACAAGAGCAGAACTGGATCCCCAGAGCTCAGCAGCACAGGGGGGAAAAGCCAATTTAACAGCACAGTCAAAGCAAGAAAACATCCTCAGCCAAAAAAGTTAAGCTGGGATGGACCTGAACAAATTATTTAGGGCTGTGTAGCAGCCAAGGATGAACCTGGCTTATGGTATGGATACATAGAGCTGTAGGGTGGAAATGGTGTCCTCTAAAACAAACAGCAAACAAACAAACAAACACAAAATGACAATAAAAACCTACCAAAAAAACCCAAAACACAAACAACCAAAGCAACAACCCTGAAACCTTATGAAATGCTACTGTAACTCCAGAGAGGAGCAGGAGGACAGGAACCGGCCCTGGAGAGGGCAGCCCGCGCTCAGCAGCGGGTTCGGCACCTCCGGGATGCGGGCACCGGGATGCGGGCACAGGGCTGCGGGGCAGCGGGATGCGGGGCACCGGGATGCGGGGCACGGGGAT